>NW_028176062.1:95000-339304 GCF_949987555.1 Borostomias antarcticus
GTTTGGCTAGAGAAATTTGGCTAAAATCACGTCACAACTGTATTCCCTGTGCAGTAACGTTACTCATTCAGCACCTGCCTCCATTATTAATGTTATAGTAGTATGCCTGTGATCAGAGAGGAGCGCGTTATTCCCTCTAGCCTTAATGGTTTGTAAATGTTATAAAGTGTCTATTGCAATATGGAGGTACATTATTATTTCCCATATGCAGTATTCGAGAGTAGAGGTTTTGTAACTATCTCCCATTTACATTACATTATTTTACATTTACATTAGCCATATACATGTGCATGAACGCTCTGCAGTAATGACTTGGGTGCTATTATCACAGTGCTTGTTGGGTCCAACTACAGATTGTTTTTGATGTTATAGATGGACTGTGTACCAGCCTTCAGATTTGACTCCAACAACCTCATGGTCATGGCTCAGGGAAGTACTATCCAGCTGCAGTGTCGGAGAAGTGATGCCCCTAAGGGAACCAGCCCAGAGGAGGAAGGAGAACTGCAGTTTGTTTTCTGTCGTGGAGGTGTCCAGAGTTGCCAGATGACCGTCCAGCTATACCTGCTGGGAGGAGCTGAGCTGGAGTGAGGACCGAGGGAGGCGATAGGCAGCTAGTAGCCAGGACCTTGACACCATCAGCCAGCTTTACACAGACTGATGCATTGCAATAGTAGAGATTGTAGAACATGTCATTTCTTATCATTTGTTTATGTCAAAGACATATTAACACTATGTCACATAGTATAATAACGCTTAGTAATGAAGGAAGGTACCCATGATCACACTGTAGCATTTCAACGACTGGTTTGCCAGAAAAATACAATTATGTATCCAAGTCCATCACAACAAACAACACAGCTTGGATAATGTGTGCCATGTATGCAGAGCTAGTGTAGCTGTTATCATTGCGATGTGGTATAAAGACAACACTGCCATGACTTGTTGCTGAATTTTTATTGCGGGCATGGGTCACTAGTCATACTGGAGCTGACATCTAAAAAGTGTTGGCAAACACTCTTGCTCACAAATCTACTTGGATCCTCACTGTTACATAGTAAATAAAAAAAAGCAAACACATTGTCAGTAAACAAGTTGTCTCTATACGATTTGAAGAAACTGTAGACATCCAATCAGCAATGCAAGTTTTATTTAGAATTATGCATAAAGAGGTATGTTCCAGTCCTAATTGATGTCTATACAGATTGTCCAGACTGGTCTGTGGAGAGAAACAGAGTGTCAGCTTGCTAGATAGTGATTCATGTCTGAAGAGGCAACCTGGGAGTGGTTGAATAGCCTTACATCTCACCTGAGTGTTCAGCCATATATTCAGCGCAGATATTGCCCATGTGTTCTTTTTAGCGTGTTGGTAGGCTAAAGGCCGTTTCAGACTAAGAGCGATATCCGCGCATTGCAATTCATTTTCAATGAGAGAGGCGAGCGGACAATCTGGGAGCCGCGGACAATCTGGGGCGGAGCGGCCAGGCCTTAAAGGCCGTTTCAGACGGGGAGCGATATTCCGCCTGCGTTCTGCGTGTGCGGGGACACACGCGTCCTGTGCGCAGCGGGGAAAGCTGACTACAATTCAGCTCTTATCGCAAAAAAGTTTTTACGCTCGGAGGAGGTGGAAAAGTCAGTGCATTGATAGTAGGAAAATTTTGCAATGGAAACAGATTTTGCGAATAAATGATGACGTTCCAGCTATTTCCGACAGTAGCCTGGTCATTGCATTTACTCTTTCTCGTCTCTACATCAAGACGATGATGTAAGCTGACAAAACAGAGTTCTCCCAAGAGCCATCAAGTTTACAAAGAATCTCTCCATCTCGTCGTAGTTCAGTACAGACCTGTGAGTTGACCAAAAAGTTGTTGACATGAGACGCTCTCTTAACACTACAAAGACTTATTGGACGATTGTGGGTTTTCATTTGCACATAACTAGGCTATAGGCTATTTTAATAAAACATTGAAGTCCGCCAGTCAATGACTTTTCCTAATATGGTGTTATGTTGCACCCCCTATTGTTAAATATATTCAAGATCATTCAAATAAAAACAATATTGTGTATGTTTTTAATTTATAGGGCTACCTATATCAGCCGCCAGCTGTTCAATGAACGGTTATAGGGAATGCGCAATTTCGCGTTATGTACAGCCTATTATATGCACAGTTTCGCGCAATGTAGGCTATTATAAATAAGTATTATTCATTGGGGGGGCTTGGACTCGCTGGGACGGGTGGAGAGACGCATAGTCTACAGAGCCTCCCCAGACGCGACTTCATCCTCCAGTTGGCTGAAGAGCTGCGCGCTCTGGTGTCCAAACAGCCACCAAGCGGCCAAGCGGCACCCCTCGCAGTGTCCACAGAAGAACACCCCCCCAAAAAATACCTGCATGGTTATGACAAGCTGCAGCAAGAACAGAACTGTCTACCAATGCACAAAGTGTACCAAAGCTGTCTGTGGCAGTTGCACTGCCAAGGTGCAGAGATGTGCGAAGTGTATCTGAGCTGCCGCCTCAACCGTGCGTAAGAGCAGAGCGCATCAAGTCGTGTATAGCCTACAACTAGTGGCCCATAGCCAATAAAACGGCTTATTGTTTTATTCATAGCCTATATCAACTAGATAATTATTAATTTCATTAGATAATTATTAAACATCTAAGTTCTATGCTGCATCTGTGATCACAAGACGCATAGGCCTAGCCTACCATAAAAAGCGATCCGTTCTCATATATTAACTTATATATTAATTAGATACTTATTATGTATCTACGTTCTATGCTGCATCTGTAGGCCTAACCCTGTAACCCATTGTTGGTCAATTTTGACGATTGACAGCTCATTTGAAGCCTTAGAGCCTAAAGAATCGAATGATAGGCCTACTGGCCGGAAGACAGTAGGCCACATATTTCATATCAAAAATATCCACGGAGTGTCGACTACAATATTCCATTTCAGCAATTATGCACACGGGGTGTATATAAAATTGCCTGCCATGTAAATTCTGTTTACCGGTTTGTTTTACGTTGTTGCGTTCCGTTTTCTGTTCCGTTTTCTGTTCCGGGTGGGTTTTCGATTCGCTACACGGCGCCTGCCGAGTGAGCATTGGTATCTGGATCATTCTGATCAAAGTTGTCAGCTAAATGACTAATGAAATGCTGTTGTTCAAAGTAATAGCCTACACAACATTTCATTGACACAGGTGATACAGGTCCAAATGTTTGGAAATGTAGGTCAGTTTCCATAATGATTCATATCCAGCTGCATTATAGTACACAATACATATAAAGACAGAATTGCTGATTGGATGTCTACAGTTTCTTCAAATCGTATAGAGAGACATCTTGTTTACTGACAATGTGTTTGCTTTTTTTATTTACCATGTAACAGTGAGGATCCAATAGATTTGTGAGCAAGAGTGTTTGCCAACACTTTTTAGATGTCAGCTCCAGTATGACTAGTGACCCATGCCCGCAATAAAAATTCAGCAACAAGTCATGGCAGTGTTGTCTTTATACCACATCGCAATGATAACAGCTACACTAGCTCTGCATACATGGCACACATTATCCAAGCTGTGTTGTTTGTTGTGATGGACTTGGATACATAATTGTATTTTTCTGGCAAACCAGTCGTTGAAATGCTACAGTGTGATCATGGGTACCTTCCTTCATTACTAAGCGTTATTATACTATGTGACATAGTGTTAATATGTCTTTGACATAAACAAATGATAAGAAATGACATGTTCTACAATCTCTACTATTGCAATGCATCAGTCTGTGTAAAGCTGGCTGATGGTGTCAAGGTCCTGGCTACTAGCTGCCTATCGCCTCCCTCGGTCCTCACTCCAGCTCAGCTCCTCCCAGCAGGTATAGCTGGACGGTCATCTGGCAACTCTGGACACCTCCACGACAGAAAACAAACTGCAGTTCTCCTTCCTCCTCTGGGCTGGTTCCCTTAGGGGCATCACTTCTCCGACACTGCAGCTGGATAGTACTTCCCTGAGCCATGACCATGAGGTTGTTGGAGTCAAATCTGAAGGCTGGTACACAGTCCATCTATAACATCAAAAACAATCTGTAGTTGGACCCAACAAGCACTGTGATAATAGCACCCAAGTCATTACTGCAGAGCGTTCATGCACATGTATATGGCTAATGTAAATGTAAAATAATGTAATGTAAATGGGAGATAGTTACAAAACCTCTACTCTCGAATACTGCATATGGGAAATAATAATGTACCTCCATATTGCAATAGACACTTTATAACATTTACAAACCATTAAGGCTAGAGGGAATAACGCGCTCCTCTCTGATCACAGGCATACTACTATAACATTAATAATGGAGGCAGGTGCTGAATGAGTAACGTTACTGCACAGGGAATACAGTTGTGACGTGATTTTAGCCAAATTTCTCTAGCCAAACTGTAAAGTAATGGAGCTAGCTAGATACAGCTACATAATATACCGAGTTGAATTCGCATAACGTGACCATCTCACGTTACCCAGTCTTGGTAGACACTTCGCTAGCCTAGGCAATGATGTAACGTTAGCTGGGAAGCTAGCTAGCTTGCAGTAAAAGCCGATACATCTAACCACGCAGATATTCATATTTTTTGTGCTATATTTACCATAGTCGTCTTCATTCTCTGAAGCGATGTATCGAAGTCATTCATTAAGCGAGTCGAAACAGACACACACACACACACACACACACACACACACACACACACACAGACATACACACATACACGCTGTTCTCTAAACAGCGGCAGAGCATTCGGTGACGTCACGCGGAAGTGCGGTGGCTACCGCGATGGTATGCGCAAGCGGTTTCACATACAGCTGCGCTGGTTGGAACGAACGTGTATGTCTGTATGTGTGTGTGTGTGTATGTATGTAGGCTATGTTCGATCTCATACATACACACACACACACACACATACACACATACACGCCCCACTGAGCTCACAACTCACAACGCAAACAGTCGTTCGGTCACGTGAGCTCCCCCATTCATTTAAAGCGCGATCGACTACCGCGCATGTGCGCATGTTTTGTAGTGAGCTCTGCTGGACGAACACGAACGTGTGTGTATGTCTGTATGTGTGTGTGTATGTATATACATACACACATACACACACACATACATACACGTTGTAAGTAAGCTTGAACAAGCAACCAAAGGGCACTTTTCACACCCCATACTGTAGGAGCCATATGTGTGTGTGTGTGTGTGTGTGTGTGTGTGTGTGTGTGTGTGTGTGTGTGTGTGTTGATCATACTGAACGCTATTCTACCTGACACAGGGACACTGAGGAGCCATAGTTATAAAACCCAAACCCTGGATAGAGGGGCTCAGTGAATGTGGAGGTGAGTGTGATCAGGTGGGTCAGTGTGTTAGAAGAGACTGTGTAGAAGGACAGAGTGCCGGCCGGCCAGTCCAGATACACTCCTACTCTGCTGGAGCCGGAGGGGAGGACAGGTAGGAAAGTGGTCCTTTCACTGTGCCAGGCAGCGCAACGGTCATCACCACACCTCAGACCCCAGGACTTGTCATTGTGTCCAACTCCTCTCCTGCTGATTCCTTTATATGACACTGATATATAAACCCCTCCTCTCCACTCTGTCTCCCAGTAACAGCGCCCAGACAGTCCCTCCCTACACAGAACCTGGAAACAGTCCTCAAATCTCTCTGGGTGGTCAGGATACGGCTCCTCCTCTCTCCTCCGTGTCACCGTTCTGTTCTCCTCAGACAGAGAGAGGTTTCTGTTTGCTGTGTTTGAGTCCAGTGTGAGATCACAGGCATCTGATGGAGGAAACCAAGACACAACATATTACTAAATATCATCATTACATTAAAATGTCTTGTCACTGTTTCATTCATCCAGACCTTTAATAAAGTATAATGATCAACTTCATTGATTACTCTGTCTAAGGGCGTATTCAAATATGAAGCGCACATTTAGCACGGTTTAGTCCCGGGGACTAAATGCAAAAAATGATACACATTTCATTTTGATCTGTTGCGGTTATGTTCAGACTGCCTTTTTACCAACCGAGCCAAATTTGAAAATAATGCCATGCAGTGCTGAGGTCGCTCGTTGATTGGATGGAAATTCTGTCAAGGGGGTCATTCCAGAGATTCCAGAAAATATGGAAAACTTTCAGAAGGTGTGTGGTGCTATTACTGTTGATTTGATGCCATCACCGAATCACCACTGACCAACAAGACCAACAGACCTCTCGAAGCCACTATGCTTCAGCCATTCGCTGAATATATTGTATACTTCTGAATTGTTGTGGGTTCTTTTAAGCATGTCATTGATTTCCTCGTCTGCCCAAATATCCAGGAGGCATCGTGTTTCCTCGTTACCCCATGTCAAGCCTCTGTTTACATTTTTCGCAGCCATCGTAGCTATAACTTTGTACGGCAGCTGATTAATCCAAAAAGGTGCAATCCATCCTGCGGTTTCTCTGTGCCAGACCCGGGCTAGGCGTGGTCACCTTCAGACATGAACAACCCCATTCAGAACTCGATTGGAATCGGGCCGAGCCCACCTTTTCAGAGCGGACTCGACCCGTATGATTTGGCGCGCGCTCGGACTTGCTTGGTGTGTTCAGACATGTCCACACAACCGGGACAAGGGAGAAACCGATTTCTATCTCGATTGAACCGAGATAAAGCCTGTTTGAATACGCCCTAAGTCTGTATGAATGTGAGCTGTTTGATGCTTGTGGGACAAGTCAGAGTTTGTACAGACATGAATACACACACACACACACACACACACACAAGTTGAGCCTCAAACCCTCCCTCCCTTTATGTACTCCCCTCTCTCTCTCTCTCTCTCCCCCCTACTCTCTCATTCTCTCTCATTCTCTTCCTTATCTCCACACCTCTGTCTCTCTCCATCTCTCTCTGCTTTCTCCCCCTCCACAACCCCTCTCTGGCCTCCACACACACACACATATGCGCTTGCACACACACACATACACACACAGCTAAACACGCGTGCACACACACACACACACACACACATAAACAAACAAACAGACACATACTGTACACACACACAGCTAAACACACACATATATAATAAATGCTCTCTCTCTGTCTCACTCTCACAAACACGCACACACACACACACACACACTTACACACACATAACATTTTGTACATACTCTCTCACGCACACACACACACACAGCTATTCACACAAACTCATGTGTTAGTTGTCATTCCTCCATTCCCACTACAACACTGTGACATCACTAGACTACATCACCCAACCACCCCTCCATACCCACTATAACACTCTGACATCACTAGACTACATCACCCAACCACCCCTCCATACCCACTATAACACTCTGACATCACTAGACTACATCACCCAACCACCCCTCCATACCCACTATAACACTGTGACATCACTAGACTACATCACCCAACCACCCCTCCATACCCACTATAACACTCTGACATCACTAGACTACATCACCCAACCACCCCTCCATACCCACTATAACACTGTGACATCACTAGACTACATCACCCAACCACCCCTCCATACCCACTATAACACTGTGACATCACTAGACTACATCACCCAACCACCCCTCCATACCCACTATAACACTCTGCCATCAGACTACATCACCCAACCACCCCTCCATAACCACTATAACACTCTGCCATCAGACTACATCACCCAACCACCCCTCCATAACCACTATAACACTCTGCCATCAGACTACATCACCCAACCACCCCTCCATAACCACTATAACACTCTGCCATCAGACTACATCACCCAACCACCCCTCCATACCCACTATAACACTCTGACATCACTAGACTACATTACCCAACCACCCCTCCATACCCACTATAACACTCTGCCATCAGACTACATCACCCAACCACCCCTCCATACCCACTATAACACTCTGACATCACTAGACTACATTACCCAACCACCCCTCCATACCCACTATAACACTCTGCCATCAGACTACATCACCCAACCACCCCTCCATACCCACTATAACACTCTGCCATCAGACTACATCACCCAACCACCCCTCCATACCCACTATAACACTCTGCCATCAGACTACATCACCCTGAGACCCCTTCATACCCACTATAACACTCTGCCATCAGACTACATCACCCAACCACCCCTCCATACCCACTATAACACTCTGCCATCAGACTACATCACCCAACCACCCCTCCATACCCACTATAACACTCTGCCATCAGACTACATCACCCAACCACCCTCCATACCCACTATAACACTCTGCCATCAGACTACATCACCCAACCACCCTCCATACCCACTATAACACTCTGCCATCAGACTACATCACCCAACCACCCCTCCATACCCACTATAACACTCTGCCATCAGACTACATCACCCAACCACCCCTCCATACCCACTACAACACTCTGCCATCAGACTACATCACCCAACCACCCCTCCATACCCACTATAACACTCTGCCATCAGGACACAGGAATCGTACTCTGAGTTGCCGTACTGTGCATTTCAACAACAGCTTTGTGCCATACAGCATAACTGTGTTGAATAAGACATAGTCTGGAAAGGTGTTTCAACTGTATCTATATGTATGTACACAGGATGTGTTGAGTAAGGTATAGTCAGGCCAGGTGTATGTTGTTGTTTGTTGTTGTTATTTGTGGGTCTATATGTATGTATGCGGGGAGGGGGCTATATGTTTGTTTACTGTCTAATGTGCGCTGGGCATTTCTTCATTGAAGACAATAAACAGCTCTCAGTTTCTCTGTGTCTGTCTCTCTCTCTCTCTCTCTATCTCTGCCCCAGGTAGATAATGGTGGTGTTCTTTCAGTTTAGGTCAGCTTCAGTTAAAACACATGGGTAACAGACGTTTTCTTTACAGCAGTCAATACTCACATTTTCTAGACCCAGGTCTGATCCTGAACTCTCCACCATGATCCACACTGTAGGAATAAGCAGAGGAAGATGATGATGAGGCAATGAGATCATCATCTAGTTCAGAAGGGGGGTGGAAAGAGGGGTTATAACAATGTTAAGATATTGATAGAGGGTGAATTATTTCCACATGGTTTTAAAAACTCTCTCCAGTTCAGCAGAGAGCAGCTTCACTCCTGAGTCTCCTGGGTGATTGTAGCCCAGGTCCAGCTCTCTCAGGTGGGCGGGGTTTGACCTCATAGCTGAGGCTAGAGAGACACAGCCTTCCTCTGTGACCAGGCAGCCCGACAGCCTGTAGAAAAAGTATTAATATAAACACATTACTACCCTCTGCTGGTGAAAACCGGGAATGAAAGATTTATATTCCAGACTTCCTAGATATTCTAGACTTTTCATCTGTACTCTCATGCCTTTAACAATTTCCTCAGAAATAAAAGCATTTCATTTACCCTGGTGCACTTGAAATGTTACGATATAAAAAAGATAATTGATTTTATTATATCTTCCAATCCATTTAATAAAGGGTATCTCTGCAGGCCCAGAGACTACGAGGGGGCGGGTCAACTGTCAATCTATTTTTACTTTGGCCAATCAGAGGCTGACAATCGTCTTGTCAATCAAAAACTAATTTCGCCTGAAACGGTTGTCAATCACTTTTTAATTGGGCGAATCGCCTTTCGTGAGACGCAAAGCTAATTTATCATTAATACGTGTCAGCTTCAGAGGAGGACGATCAAGCCAACAGATTGGATGTATTTCGAGGTAAGGGAAATTGACACAAATGCATAACAATACGCAGTTATTTAACGTATTTTCAATTCGTTTGAACATTGACAGCGCCTAAATGCTCACATTTAAGAACGTAGACGAAGATGCTGAGAAGCCTAACGTTAGCTACAGTAAATAGCTAAGTTAGTATGCATCCATGATCCTAGCCGTCACAACGTGGCTAGCTAAGTGTAGGCTATTCTTGACCCACGTTAAAGGACAATGCTCGTTTTTGACAACCTGGACCTTATTTACGACATATTATAAGAAGTTTGACTCACCGAGATCACTTTGGTGTAATTCGGAGGCCTGTACAAGAAATTTAAAATCCAGCGCGAGCCAAGTATATCCATGTAATGGCGGTGATCGGGGCACCGAGAATGCAGTTTCTCAAAATCTATTTTCGGCCGCTAAACGGTTGTTTTCATCAATCAGATTGGATGAATCGACAGTTGAGATTCCTCAACGCGAGGCATTGTTGTGGTTTTCAAATACGGGGTCTTTAGCCTCTGTAATATGATCTTTACACGCCTCTCCCCCACTTGCTCCAGCACGCATGCGCACAGGCCAGCGCGCAGACTGGCTATTCTCCGGCTACACTCGCGGCTCACATTCTCTGCGCTACGATCGGACTGTTGGTGCCGAGAATATTGTGTGCAATATGGCTGAATATTTGTCAGATTTAGAGGATCTAGAAAATGAATTAGAATATTACAGACGTCCATATCGTTTTGAGCAAGAGTATACGGACGAAGAGCTCCTTGAAAGGAGGGTGAGGAGACAGAGAGAGGAACAGCTGGCCCGAGAACAACAAACCGCTGCACGCTCCCGAAGAGATGGTAACTGGTGGTGTTCTTGCCTACATTGTCACCCTATGCCAACAGAGGAGGAATGCATTTGTTGCTCTGAGTGGGACTTGAGGCCAGACGATGCACGTCTGGGAGTCTCGAGAAATAACGACACATCGGACCCCACACAACAGTGTCTCACAACTCTTGAGGATTTTCCATCTCTGATCAACCGGGCAGTGGTAGAAACTTTCTTTCGTGTGCCAAAAGTGAACTGGAAGACCCAGCCAAAGCCTTTAGGACCAAATGGCCAACTTTCAATTGAGTAAGTAGACTACAAATAACATATGCATAAAATATTTTTTGCGTTGAATTTGTCCGCCTGATAAGTAAATATCTTAGAATTTACATTTCTTTCTTCTAATCAACCCTCCTCTCCTACAGGCAGTACAGACTTGTAGCCTATCGCATTGTGCTGGAGTGGGCACTTCGAGGGGAACACCTTGGACCTGGCAACAGAAGAGTCATCCCGAGTTGCATTGTCACAGCCATCAGAACGAAATACCCCTCCCCAACAGACAGCTATGTTGGGTTCACCGAGGCAGAGGACATTTTCAATATCATTTGACAATCAATAGCCTACACATTCCCAAACAGACTACATTATTTGATTATTTTCTGCTTCTTTGAAAAATACTATCATCATTATCATGTCTCATTCTATCTAGGATAACATGCAATGTTTTCCCTAGCATTGCCATTTGCAATCACTAAAATCTTATCCCAGACCAGATCCCATAACTATGCTGGATGCATATTACCCACTCCAGTGTATCACTGATGTACTTTTTTTTTTACCAGCCTACATTTGTACATTTTATATAGAGAAATATAACGTTTCATAATTATTGAATCAAAAAATAAAATGAAACAAACACAAAGTTATTTATGTTTTTATTTCGAGTCAGTATGCTCTACAGACAGCATACAAACACACAGACCTACAGCACAGACCAGAAATCAACAACAAAATTCTCATATAAATGGTACAAGGCACAGTGAGATAAATTCCCATGACATGACAATCCAGCAGTCAGAAAACATGATTCGAATTCTGTCAAGCTAACACGGTGTAGCTTTGAATAAACGCCCGAAACGACTGGTCCGTCTAGCCACTAAAACATTTCTATCTGGTCTAGGGACTGGAGCAATGTTCTGAAGCAGTCTTTTGTGAGGTGGTCTCTTCTCCTTGCGAGGTACTGTGTAAAGCACATTTGGATCATCCCTCATCTGCAGTACGCGCTCCATGAGGTCTCTCCGGAATGTCTGTGCTGTGCGAACGTATATGGGTTTTGTCACACATTCGTGACTCTGTCTGGAGAATTTAAAACTGTAGCGGAGTTCTCCTAGAAAAAAATGAAAGCAGTTTCTAGTTATAGTTCACCATATAAATAATAATAATCATTTTATGTGAATGCGGTTGTTATGGCAGGACATATATTACAGCACAGAACTGTGTTATAAAAAAATAGGTAAAGATTGTCAATTACTCCCACGAAAGACATTAGAGCACAAAGCTGGCCTATAAAAAGTTGAAGCCCATCAACCATCTATCATCCATCTATTCATCCCATGTGATTGACTGGGTGTGTCTCCCCATCTATTCATCCCATGTGATTGACTGGGTGTGTCTCCCCATCTATTCATTACATTACATTACATTACAGTCATTTAGCAGACGCTTTTATCCAAAGCGACTAACAATAATTGCATTTAACGTAGGAAGAGCCAATGTACTACTACTTGCCAGAACTCACAAGTGCATCTTCTTTCTAAAACAAACAAGTGACTAAGAGCATAATCTAGTGCTGAAGCAAAGTGCAAGAATCACAATCTAAAGTACAGTGCAATATAATATAATAAGTGCTTAGGTGGGAGGATTGTTGTAGTACTTCTTGAAGAGATGATTCATCCCATGTGATTGACTGGGTGTGTCTCCGGCATCACTTTTGCTTCCTGTAACAACCTTGAGTAGTTGCGTTATCTATTCTTGTTTTTAGAGAACTAGGTAACATTTATGTAAATCTTTTGATAACTATAAATATCTGACAATTTGGGTACACGCAAAAACGAACCATTGCTGACGAATGACGACGACAATATTCTCGGCACCAACAATCCGATCGTAGCGCAGAGAATGTGAGCCGCGAGTGTAGCCGGAGAATAGCCAGTCTGCGCGCTGGCCTGTGCGCATGCGTGCTGGAGCAAGTGGGGGAGAGGCGTGTAAAGATCATATTACAGAGGCTAAAGACCCCGTATTTGAAAACCACAACAATGCCTCGCTTTGAGGAATCTCAACTGTCGATTCATCCAATCTGATTGATGAAAACAACCGTTTAGCGGCCGAAAAAAGATTTTGAGAAACTGCATTCTCGGTGCCCCGATCACCGTCATTACATGGATATACTTGGCTCGCGCTGGATTTTAAATTTCTTCTACAGGCCTCCGAATTACACCAAAGTGATCTCGGTGAGTCAAACTTCTTATAATATGTCGTAAATAAGGTCCAGGTTGTCAAAAACGAGCATTGCCCTTATAACATTAGCAAAGCGGTGTACCTGCGCACATGCACCAACAGAGCAGTGCTTCTACAAAGAAATCTATAATATTTATTTTCTCATGTAAACACTGGGCGTTTGGTGTTGCCAAGCAATAGGCTCTTTGCACAAGCTCCACTACTTCCTGAAATTCTACAGGCATTTCCTGTCCTATACCATTGGATGGAAGTGATCAGGTGATTATCAGGTGTGCCGCACACCTGATTAATCACTTCCATCCAATGGTATAGGACAGGAAATAAATCTGCCTGTAGAATTTCAGGATGTAGTAGAGCTTGTGCAAAGAGCCTATTGTCAGACAGTACGTCAGGAACAGTGCAAATCACACTGAAGTCAACAGCTGCCACGTTGCATGTCTGTGACTGATAAATCGTCAATGACGTGTACATGGTTGAAATTCATGTTGAAATGAAGTCCCCTCTTTTCCATAGCAACTATAGCAGAGGCCGTTATTCACATAACAATTGACCATGTGTTTGCTTTCTTCACTGACACAGAGAGAGAGAGAGGGAGAAAGAGAGAGGGAGAAGATTTAAAGATTTCATCAAACAAAGCTCAGCTTTGGAAAGCGAACTGTTGAGGACAAGATCAAAAAGAAAGAGGTGATGATGGTGGTACACTGCCTACTCTTTACTTAACATGATGGGAAAAGCACATTGACGGGATAAATTGTGTCTGTATATAGATAAACAAATAGACAGGTAGATACTGTAGGTGTGTACACAGTATGCATGATTATGTTCTGTTAAAAATATATAATTTGTTGACAGGAAACCAAGAGGTACAAGAGAGTGGAAGAGAGGGGACAGGAGGAGAGGACATAAGAGATGAGAGGTGAGATACCTGATGTTAGCCAAAGAGAAACTACATTAATTAGATCCTGGCAAGATTAAAAAAGAATGTGGATGGATGGGTGTGGGTGGGGGTGTTTATAGCTTATGTTTATGTTTTCTTAATTTGTGGACAGGAGATGAAAATGGACACCACAGTGGAGGAGAGGTGACAGGAGGACACCAACATGGACACCACAGTGGAAGAGAGGTGACAGGAGGAGACCAACATGGACAAGAGAGTGGGGGAGAGTTGACAGGAGGAGACCAACATGGACACCACAGTGGGAGAGGGGTGACAGGAGGAGACCAACATGGACTAAAGACAGGAGCAGAGGTGACAGGAGGAGACCAACATGGACATCAGAGTGGAGGAGGCCAGGCTGGGAGAGAGGTGACAGGAGGAGCTAGTCTCATGTTTCTAATAGATGGTGTGTTCTCAACAACATTCACTTAAGTTGTGTCCTCTCTGGATGACCTCCACTGCTCTGTTAAAGATATTAATCCAATATGATGCGTGTTGCCTCTTATAGATCTATAGATCTAGCCTCTTAATTTTGCTCTAAGTGCACCAGATTGAAGCACCACAACTAAATGACCTCGGTATTACAAAAATCCTGCATCCTGAATGTTTCAGAGGGCAGATGATAACCTCCTTCTAAGCAAGGAGCAGGTGTTCATAGCTCTGTCTGCATCACTACACTGAGGTGACATTTTGGTTGTACTGTCTGATCACAACACTAAGAGTTCTAATTTTTAACCTATCTGTCTACATATCCATCTGTCTGTCTGTCTATCTATCTCTATCTTTCATTGTCTGCCCCTGTTTTATTATTGTATCCGAGGCTTCACGTTTGGTGATGGGACCTCAGTGGGTGAGAACAGACATGCTGAATAGACATAAAGATCTAGGCATGGGCAGCATCTTTCCATCCATTTAAAAATATGTATTATTTTATGCCAACCTACATTGTCTAACCCTAACCTCTTAGAGTGCAAGAAGTGTCGGCCAGCTGTGTCATGTGTGTGTGTCTCCATTCTCAGCACATCCATGTCAGTACATCCAGTTAGTTCACCTGGGCCAGTAGACTAAGCAGAGCCTCGACCCAAACAAGGTGTCCTGAATGGTCTCCCAGGTCCGCCTTGTACAACTGAACTGTCAGCCCAGTGTTTCAGTGTGGTCTACAAGCTATTCAATAAAACCTGGAGAAAATGATCTGTATCTTGTCTTTACACTTACAGCACACATGCTGCACAAATGATAACCTTAATTGTATGACACTTGTTTTGTAAAATGCACAAGGGTATCTCTAACTTGGCTAGACTGTGGATGTGGTGACTAGTCCAGGCCAGTCAGCATGGTAGAAGCTGCATACAGGTGAGCGGAAGCTGAAACGCTTGTTCCTTGGCTAGGACCAAGGCAGCTTGCCAGCAGGGTCAGGCCTGTGCCGGGAGGTCAGTACATTAGAACCCCCTTAGGCTGGCTGTATGTATCCTATGTTCTCAAACTTATATTTGTGGTATAAAAAGGTAGAACTTGCTTGGTTGGTTATGTAAGTGTGTGTGTGTGGTACTGTTGATTTTCCTCCACACTCCTCTCTCAGCCATATGTTTCCCCTATGTGGATCTGAAAACAGTGATAGGGATTAAATTAGGTTGCTAAGAGAACTGCTGAGAACCAGAAGCATTCAAGAACATAACCTGTGCTGGAATACTAGTGTATGAACAAATCAATACAAGTAGAGCACATCTACTGACAGGCTGGCTGAATGACTGGGAGACTGACCTGGGACCACTGAGACATCCCAGTCCTGGCTATGGATCAGTCGCTCCCCTGCCCCTGGGCTAGTGTAGACCATTGCTAGCCTCTACCCACAAGCCATTACATTGATCATAGGCCTACTAAGAGAATACCAAGGGGAGTCTTGGTAAGGCTTTTATCAGGGAGGTTGATGGATTACGTCTTTCAAGCTACATGATTTGCATAAAATAAAAAAAAATCTCTCTCACACACAGTCATGTAATCCAGTCAATCTAACTCCATAACAAATTGCATTAGGCCTACGTAACTAGCAAGCTAACTATAGCAAGCGAAGTCAATGTAGATAGCTAGCTAACTAGCTAGCGTCATTTCCACCACGCCCCTTCTCCTAAGAGAAAGGCGATTTGCCAAATAAAAAGTGATTGACAACCGTTTCAGGCGAAATTAGTTTTTGATTGACAAGACGATTGTCAGCCTCTGATTGGCCAAAGTAGAAATTGATTGACAGTTGACCCGCCCCCTCAAAGTCTCCGGGCCTGCAGAGATACACACTTGATTTTCAATCCATCTGACCCTTTTGGTTGTGAGTCCCTGTTTAGTACACTGAGCTGTTTATAGTCTGGGATGAGTTTGAAATGAGAGCTGAGGCAGCAGAGTACAATCTGCACCCAATCAGCCTGAAAAGAAGGGGAATAATTATCAATCAATAAATAAGAACATTTACACAGCCTTTCTCTGTCATTCAACATTGACAGCCTGTAGAATATCATTCTACATACAGGACTTAAGAAACTATGTTTTAGCTTTTTTATGCTCATGACGCGTAGATTAAGTGTTTGCTTTACTCTAAAAACCAATATTGGCCCTGGGGACAAATAAAGTGGAAAGTAGACATTGAGACATGATACTCTAGTGGCAAAAAGGAGAATGCAGCTGCATTTAATATGTTTAATGTTTTTTCTTAATTCAGAATTTGTCAATCGGTATCCTTAAATGTAAGAGATTAACACTTGCAACAAACATACTTTTGTGTGTTTTGGGAGTGGTTTAGGCACAGTAGTGCTGCCAATTCATGACTACATACAAACTCCTTGTGGATTCAGATTGTATCATTCATTTAGTGCATATAAAGTACTTGCCACCGATTCTGCTGCACTTCAGCTGATTGGTTCTGTCCACTTTTCATTCACGTGTTCTTTTCTATAACCTTACCTCCATCTGGCATCATTTGACGTGACTAGCCAAGGCTACACCTCAACTGCAGGTTAGAAAGGCTTAGTAGCATAACATCAGCCAAATTCAAGATCGCTTTCATGAATAAATACGACTAGTTCTGATACCTGTTAGAGCACTATGCACACCAACTGAGTGCTGTACATCTGCCATCTCTGCAGTTTAGGCCTAGCAGGCTAAATAATTCTAGAGTAGGCTGACGTGAGGTAAAAGATCAGTGTTTGTATCAGGGCAGGCGTAGGGTTATAGAGTAGGCGTATAGAGTAATTCTAGTGTCAGGCTGACGATGTCCGAGGAAAGTCCGGATAGAGAGAGAGACTGACCAAGGTTAGCTCATTTATGAGTTAGATGGCAGATTAATAACAATAAATGTGCATTTCCCTTCGGGAATGAATAAAATGTAAATGGGCTGCACTTATGTAACGCCTTTCTACCTTAACAGACAAAACTACAATGGCTGCTCATTCAATCATTCAAACACACATTCACACACCAATTATGGCAGCCGTCATACAAGGTGCTAGCCTGATCATTGGGAACAATTTGGGGTTCAGTGTCTTGCTAAAGGACACTTTGTCGTGTGTGTGTGTCTGTCTGTCTGTCTGTCATTCTCAGATGTCTGGCACCCGTGTTTTGTGCCATACTGCACAAAATAATTCTGAGTGCAGTAGCTGACTCTACTCTTCAGATCATAAAAGTAACTTCAGATTTGTTCGGGGAGTGCACCAATGTTGTGTCACGTGAGCTGTGTATCATACGTCTTGAGGGCTTACGCATTGTAACCCTAGTTCTATGAGTGGAGCGGAGCCCCACAGGGCTAGCTCCTATTGGCTTGTGACACCTAGCGACATTTGACTGAAGAAAAAAAAAAAAAATTATACACGCACCTGTGTCCTAACAGGTCCGGTGCACCACTGTATAAGTAGGCTTCGCCTGCACAACTGCTCCTAACCGAAATTTTCAGTGAGCAGACTGCAGGGTCAGCAAGTCAGTTCCCTGTGGTGCTCCGCTCCACTCATAGAACTAGGGTTACAATGCGTAACCATCGTTTTATTTCATGGAGCTCCGCCCCACAGGGCTAACTCCTATTAACATAAGCGGAGCTACACGACTGCACCATACACCCTTGCTGGCCCCAGTAACAAAAGACTGGCTAACTAGGACACAAGCCAGTGCTCCAAGGTGAGACCATACTAAAAGTTGTCCCAAACCAGGCACTGGCCCCACCCCGCCACACTCGGTTTATCAGACCATCACTCACCAGACGGTCCTGCCCTGAGACATCATGTCAATGCTGACTCCCGCTGGCAGCTGTGCCTAAAGGCCGTTTCAGATGAGGAGCGATATCCGCGCATTGTAATTCATTTTCAATGACAGTGGCGGGCGGACAATTTGGGAGCCGCGGACAATCTGGGGCGGAGCGGCAAGCGGGCGCGACCCCGTGAAATTGTTGCACGCGTGTTCGTTTCGTGCACATGCCCGCCCGCGACAAGAGCTGAATTGTAGTCAGTTTTCCCCGCTGCGCGCAGGACGCGTGCGTCCCCCGCTGATCCGAGCGAGAACGCAGGCGGAATATCGCTCCCCGTCTGACACGGCCTTAATGCTGAGTTCACACCGGGCGCAAATTTTTCCTGCGGCGCGGCGAGTTTACATAGAAAGTCAATACAATTCGCGCGAACTGGGCGGCGGGCGGCACGAATCGCAGAACTCGGTGGCGCGACGGCCAGGATTCGCCGCACGCGACATTCGCAAAAGTTAAATTTTTGGAACTTTCTGCGGCTAATTCGCGCGGCGGCCCATTGATCCCGCGGCGAGATTGGGCGAACTGGGCGGCGCGAATTTTCTCGCCGCGCCCGGTGTGAACAGACAGACGACGCCACAGAGACAGAGGACATGGATAAGAGATAATAACGGACAAAAGGAGACGGAGATGACCAAGTCGCTCATAAGATGCGCCCCGGACAACTTTTGTAACAACAGATTGATCCGTGTGCAAAACCGCTTCAGATCATGTAGTGGTTTATGAATTAGGCAGAACTTCACCAGTTTCATTGCTGTTCATATAAAGTCAGGTTTGACTACAGTAACCTCTGATAACCCTTGCCTAGGCCTACAGTGTATGAATAAGCCAGTCTGAGGGCATAGAAGGTCAGAGAATATTCTCCGCTGACTCAGTTCTTTTGAAAGAGCAAAACAGCAGCTGTTAAGTTGCTCAACTAGACATCGGAGACATCTAGAATGTCCGGTCCCCCAGCAACGGTCTAATCTTGAACTGGCACTGCGCCATTACAGACCATCACCATAACTTAAGATTGTCATGTGACCAGCCCCCACTAAGCACTATAAAAGAAGCACCGGACTATAGCACGAGCGCGCTTTAGCCATTTCATGCTCGTAGCTCCATGTTGAAACTATCCTACGCTAGCATAAGCTTAGCTCCTAGCCTAGCATGTTAGCTTGTTAGCATGCTAGCTCACACCTGTTTTCCACACTACTTCAACTTCATGCTACTCTGCTACTCTGCGGCTGCTACGGTACTGTATCATTTGTCATAATTATGTCATAATTGTATCTGACCAAGCCTGAAGTTTGGTTATTGTCTTGTATACGATATGCTTATTCTTTGTTAAATAAACTACATAATTTCATGGCTTCTAGTAATCCAAACTGTGTCTGAGCATCTGTTTAAGGAATCTACATCAATCACCTGTGATGATAGAAACTGTCAGCGCTCTCAAATCACTGACCCGCTTGCCTGAAGTCAGTGCAAAGAGCAGCGGACTTAATAGAGAGCCACTTGAGAGACGTGCTCCATTGGTTCAAACGACGCTTCACACAGTGCGTTCAGAACGTTTTTTTTTTTCTTCAGTCAAATGTAGCTGGCTACCCACTGAGCAAAGACACGTCTAAAAGACGTCTTTTAGATGTCTTTTTCCTCTTTTTCGGACGTCCAAAGACATCCAATTAGGAGCCAGAATGAATGTTTTTTTTTAACGTTCAGATATTGAACCCGTTCTGCACGTCCACAGACGTCTGGGGGTCCAAGCCAGACGTTTAAATATTGAGGGGTCCAGCAGACGTACAAATGGGGTTCTGGACCGACGGACGTTATTAAGACATGATCTGAACGTCTCCCTGACGTTGCGTGTTTGCTGGGTAGGTTTCACAAGCCAATAGGAGCTAGCCCTGTGGGTTGGAGCTCCACGAAATAGAACGTTGTAATTTGTTGAACAGGAATACAGACCTCAGTGTCTCCAGTTTACAGTGTGGTTTCCCCAGTCCAGCAGAGAGCTTCTTCATTCCTGAATCCTGCAGGTCATTGTCACTCAGGTCCAGCTCTCTCAGATTTGAGGAGTTGAGGCCAGCGTTTCACAGCACCGTTGTGAGAGATTACAGCGATTCAGCCTAAATGACAGGAGGAGAAAATAAGACATCATCATCTTCTGGGTTTCAAAACAAGATAGAAGGGAATCTTAAAAACTGGAAAATAGTTTGCGCTCCTCTCAAATAGTCCAAAGTAAGTCCTTTCATCAGGTGCATGAGCTGAATGCATATAGGATGAAATATAGAAGATGCACTGATACAAAACTAAGCGAATGCCCACACTGAGGTTTAGACATGCAAAAAATAATTTCAATCCTTTAATCTAATCCATGGGTGCTATACAAAGCATAAGCTACCAAACCCACTGCACTTTTTCCTAGCACATGTTTTATATAGCAGCATGGTTTAGATTAAAGGATTGAAAATGGCATTTTAGATATGGCAGCAAACTAATTTTACATCAAAAGCATGTTGAAAAACAATTACGTCTTGACGTCCTACAGGAAGGCGTGCACCTGTCTTCACTTGGCAAATGCGGATGATGTCAACCAGGGGTGCCCTTACATAGCAGCCTACATTTGTCCAGTTGTCATAGATGACCACTAGAGCGAAAGCACAAACTGAATAGGGTGAATTCACAAAGAATGGATTGCGGCCGCTAATAGCACCATGAACTGCGTGTCATTCAGGCCCGATAGGTGCTCCGTTTTAACAACCTATTCACTAAAGACATTGCGCTAATGATATTCTAACGCAAACACGCCCATAGGGTGTTGCAGCTGAGTGCAAGTTGCTCCTAGAAAACTGTGTGTGAGTGTGAACCAAGGTAGTTGGTCTAGTTTTTATTTTTTCATTCGTTTTTATTTTTATATCGTTTTAACTTTTTGTTATCAATTTCAGTTTAGTTTTGATTAGTTTTAAAGCAGGTTTGCTAGTTTAGTTTAGTTTTTATTTTTTGAAAATGCTTAGTTTTAGTTTAGTTATTATTAGTTTCAGTATTAGTTTTAGTTGTTTTTTTTCTTCTGTGCTAGACTTGTCAGACTATCCTGATCTCGTGAGTTCACATTGTTTCACTCCGTGTTAAACAAGCCATCTGGCG
This sequence comes from Borostomias antarcticus, assembly GCF_949987555.1. NCBI lineage: Eukaryota > Metazoa > Chordata > Actinopteri > Stomiiformes > Stomiidae > Borostomias > Borostomias antarcticus. The sequence continues at coordinate 116,416 of NW_028176062.1, forward strand.
CACATCAGGTTACTTCTGCGCAGGAGCACAGCTAAATAAAATGGAGGATAGATTTCATAACCACCCAAAATACTAGGCTTATGTATGAAATGAAAAAGACTAAAACTAAGGAAATTTTCTCTATAATTTTATTTTAGTTAGTTTTGTAAACACACAATGCAGTTTTAGGTAGTTATCGTTTTTTTGTAAAGCCTAGTTTTTATTTTTATTTCAGTTAACTAAAATGTTTTTTCACACATAGTTTTCGTTTTTTTTTTAGTTTTCGTTAACTATAATAACCTTGGTGTGAACTGGAAGTCCTTTCGGATGAGGTCCACAGGTAAGCCTCACAATTGCAAACAAAAAACATCACACTCAGTTAAAAACCATGTTTGGGATTTAATATCCCAGTCTGTGAGCACAATTGGTTTTTCCAAATACAATAGTAGCCTATGGACTGCAAACGGAGGTGGAATGATTTGAAAAAGAGAACAATGGAGAAAATATCATTCAATAACTCCCAGGCAAACCAGGCCAGGTCCAGCCTGGCTTATGTGCGTTGGCTGGCTTGTTTCTCTGCGGGACTGGTAGGACGGTAATGTTTGATTAATAAAGATGGGTCTTGTCACCTGGACACATAGGTTCCAATGCTTCCAATGCTTATCCAGCACAATGAGAGCGGGATAGCCAGTTAGCTCATGGGCTCACAACAACTAGCAGCAGCTTCCATAACATTAATGGTAGTGGTCAGTGGCTACACTGATGATTCCTGTAATGTTAGCTATTTTGCTTCAATGGGTTCAACTTTTGTTTCTGGATAAAAGTCATGACTTGCTGTTTTGCACTTCCCGTTACTATGGTGAATAAGTAGACCCAAGACACAGTGGGTTATTTGGACATCTACTAGGATCTTGATATTATATTGATATGAAGATATGAAAGTAAAGCATTTGCCCTTAGAAGTAAAGATGTAGAACTGTAAATAAAATGGTTCTTAGCTACGTAACCTAATTGTAGGCAGACTTGAAAGGTCAATTGTAATAATATCATGAATGAACAATTATAAACATAGTACTCAACAAAATAGGTAATACTCAAGTCTTGATTGAAACTTTTCCTAAATGCTTTATTAAACATACAGACATGCACATTAAAAGTAGCCATAAGTTGTTATTTTGCATGTGCTCTCAGGACATGTTGTGGTTGTAACCATCTTTGTAAAGAAGAGAGGCATGTAATGCACATGTATACAGTAGTGCAGAGTCACTTGTCTATTGTATAGACATGCGATTCAATTGCTCAAGTGTTGTCAGGTGTTGGTTCGAGTGTTCGAGTGTACAGTGGTGCATAGTCAGTTGTCTTTTGTATAGACAAGGTGCAAGGTGTCACGTGTTCACTTGTTGGTCCAGGGGGTGGCATGTGTGCCATTGTTATAATGAGAGTGAGTACTATAAACGGACAGTCTTCTTCTGAGCTGCTGGTTGGCAGGGGGCTTCTTCTGAGCTACTCTTTGGCAGGGGGCAAGGGATGTCTTGAGCCTCATCATAACATAAGTGAACATCCCTACTAACACACGCAGGTTGCGCAAACGTTCGACATACGGCCGCTATAGGTGACGATTCGTCTGCGCCGCGTGCGGAAATTACGCGGCCATTTACGGAAACGCGAGATCTGCCGTTTAGTAGACGCTACGTAAGAACGACACGTCATTCAGAAGTTGCGGCCGCGTGCAAAGAACGCACGTGATCACGTGGGCAGGAACCTCCGTTATAAACTCACTTGGCTGACACTAGATTAACAGGTATTTATATGACTTGGTCTGCACGTCTTTTTCGCACGGTGCAAATACGGTGCGGCCGCGTGCAAAAAACGTGGGCAGGAACTTCCGTAATAAACTCACTTGGCTGACACTAGATTTACAGGTATTTATATGACTTGGTCTGCACGTCTTTTTCGCACGGTGCAAATATGGTCACTTACTTACTAAACCCTGACCACTGGCTATATTTAGCATTTGCAGTACCACTGGCTATATTTAGCATTTGCAGTACCACTGGCTATATTTAGCATTTACCAGTACAAAAACGAATTAATGCTATATGGGGATATAGCAGCAAGCATTATGATACAAACCAATATAAGACTGAACAGTTTAGAACATTTTATTACACAAAGTACATTACAAATTAAAAGTATACATATTTACAAGGATGAGGTTTACGGTCTGTCACATTACGCATAGCCAGAAAAGCAAAAAAAAGCATGTACAAGCTCTGGCTAGCAACCCATTATCTGACAATTGCAAAAGTTCTAAAAACAAAAATGAAACAGTGCGCATTCTGTGGCAGGCAGACCGGGAACAGACCGTTGTATCCCACAAAAAAAAGGTTAAAATTTACAAAAACTATTTACAAAAAAGGCATCCATCCTGGCAGGCTGGAAAGGCAGGTTTAGGGAGACGGGCTGGGGGTCACCCACATCTGAATCGAGGGTCTGGGCAGAAGAGGTCATCCTCATCTGAATACTCCACTGTGGTCAGGGCTGGAGCTGCGGTCAGGGGCTGGGCTGGGGAGGTCAGCTGGGCTGGAGCAGATGCCTAAGGACATAATGAAATGGCTGTAAAAGCAAGTCGCATACGTTCATTGGAAGCGTGCCATGTCACTGGATACAAGAAAATTAACTGCCTGACATCACAAACCTTTTTGCATCGAGCAGGGGCATGTTTCAGCATCTCCTGCAGCTGGGCAGACACCTCCGTCACAGTGGTGCTTGGCTTACAGGCCATAACTGCACCTTTTAACCAAAAAGGGAATGGTTTCAATGCACATGGCATGAAGCAAAGACAATGTATTATTTTGCGAAAATATGAACAATCCCTTACGTAATATGACATTGTAGAGGGTCATATTCTTCAGAGGCTTCTTCCCCCTCTTCCCATGGACGCTGTAGACACACCACACTCTGTGTATGGCAATGGCTGACAGCACCCGCCGGACCACATCTGGCAGATCTTTGCCGCCAATGGAACTCAGATATCGTGTCTGCAAAACAAAAAGACAATCCTTTACTTTTACATTTCCTTAACACTTCTCTGCAAAAATAAGGAACAAAGTTCTGCCTTGAAGTTACTCACCATCTTCCTTTGATGATCCTTGTCCTTCAGCTGCTCCTCCAAGACCAGCAGCTCCTCCTCCGTTTTAGCAGGGTGCAGGTCATCCAGTACTGCTCCCCGATAGCTGTCTGCAGACTCGCCGGACAGTCTCTGCTCCAGTCTCTGCTCCAGCCTCATCATTGTCTGTGCCATCTCCCTCAGACTCTGCATGACGCTGGAGAACTGCTGACACATCATCCTCTGGAAGTCTGGATATTAAACACAGATGTGGCTATAAGTAATTGTACGGTCCCATAATGGATATTCAGCTCAAAGTATATCCCTACATGCAGCATGAAGTAGTTCATAAAATTCAGCATACCAGCATCTGCAGAGCTTGATGGCAACCCTGCTGGAGCTGTTGGTCTCACAGGCGATGGCATCAGAGAACTACCTGAAAACCAGAGGATAAAGGGATGAGCAGGAAACTATGGTGCTGGCGGCGTAGTGATTCTGGCATAAGGGGAAGAATCAACTCGACATGAGACATGTCAGACCCTGACCTGGTCTGGCCGGGGTGCTAATCGCTGATGCATGCTGCTCGTGCCTGGACGTCTGAAGGGCTGAAGGGCCTGGGCTCACAGCGCCTTGGCTCAAAGGACCCGGGCGATGAACATCTACTGCCGAGTAGTGAGATGTGAGATGAGCGAATTAGTGAACTGAGTACATGAGTCTTCAGACAGTCCTGAGTTAACTGTAAGTGTGCAAATATGCATAGACATTTCACCAACACAAACATGCATGGATACCTGCATTGATAACTGGCAGAGCAGGCCTTCCGGCTCTGGCACCTGGCATAGCTGGTCTGGTCTGAGTTCTGCCGACCGGCTGCCTGGGCACTGGAACATATAGTAGAGGTAAATTAGCTCAGATTAGTCAACTCAAGTAGTACTCTTTTGGGACTGTTGAATGCACTTTATTATATTACCTTCGTCACTGGAGTCATAGCGTGTGTTGCGCTGTCTCTTCCTTGTGTCTTGGGAGTTAATCCATTGATGACTGCTGCTCAAACACCTTCGCCAAGGCACTAGCTACTTCATAATGCTCTGTGTGTTCCTCAGCAGAGACAGAGGTTGTCATGGCTCCTCTTGATGTGCTTGTGGAGGTAGATCTGGGAGGTATAGGAGAATGGGCACTCAGAGCAGGAGAACACCCAAGTCTTGCACAGCAATGAGAGAGACCATTAAAAAGGATTATCTCACCTGTAGTACAAGTTCAAATATAGAGTGATTATACGTCATTGTAAATGAGAGCTTACTCTCAATTGATTCACGAGGTTAAATAAAGATTGAATGAATATGTAGCTAGTGGGGGGTTACAACCACACAACTGTGGAGAGAGAATGAGACACTTGGTTCCCTCCTCTACTGGTGTTCATGGCCATGGCCACACACCTGGAATACTCCAACCCTGATTTAAAGGCATAAAAGTGGGGAACACATTCTTGAGACGGTTCCTAAAACTGGAGGGAAAAAAAACGGGAAAATGATCTTACCTCTCCTCATCACTCACTTCTGCATGGGGCTGAGCTCTACCCTGTCAGCAGTGGCAATACATGGGATAGCGGCTCAGCACACAGGAGAACTGCACAGAGAGGAAGGAGGAGAGAGAAAACCAACAACAAAAAAGGCAAGAAGGGTTAATAACTGAGCGAATCTTGCAAGTTTGCACTACAGGGAAGCAATTGCTCAATTTCCCTGATATTGTGGCGTCACTGGCGTCAGTGATGCGTCTTATTAATCTCACATGTCTACCGCTAACTCAATATCAATATTCCCATTTGTTTATCCCGTCTATGGAAACGTATGTGCATTTGTACTTACGTGTGCCTGCCTATATTGATGATCAGGTGTTTCTCCACCTAAGGGCTGGCCAGACAGAACCATCAGAGACCATTGGGCTGAGCTGAGGAGAGAGCGACATGTTAGAGTGTATGTGTGCATATGTATATGGTGCTCTTCTGTTAATACTCATGAGGGCATTCAACTGAACAAGACTCACAGAGCCTGTGGTGCTGTCCCAGGACTGCCCCTGGCCACGCCTGTCCCCGTCTTAGCGCCTCTTCCTGCCCCGCTCACCTGCTTCTTGCTCAGTTCAAACAAGAACTGGGAGGTTGGCAACTGAGAGCATGGGAGGGGAGAGAGAGAGAGAAAGTGGGTGGGTGACCCTCTTGTTGGCTGACATGCACACTCCACAGGACCACGTGCCAAAAGCCAAGATGGCTGCTATAACAAATCCTGCTAGCTAGCCTAGCTCCGTTGTTGGGGCTTCTAGTATTCTGTTAACGTTAAAATCGGAAAAATGAATGCCTAAAAATAAACACATACTAACGGTGTCGTGGGTTAATGCGAAATCAATGAGTAAGCTAATTATCACATTTTATTCCAAGCGATGAAACAGTACGAACGTGCAGGAGCTCGCGCGAGCCTGCTAGACTTGAGAAGACTCCACCAATTAGGAAACAATGGCCCACAACAACACTTCATAAAAGTTATAGTGTACACAACTGAAATATTCTCAAGTTGCCAAGCCAACATTATAATTTAAGCTACAATTACACAAAAGCTAGTTATAACAATAATTGCGAGAGTAATTTTACGTAGGCTACTTAGCAAGCCATGTACAGAAAAAGGCTAATCACGTTAGCTGGCTAGCTAGTTAGCTAACATTGGAAAGAGAGCATCTCCATATAGATAATCATTACAATAGGGTAGCTTGCACATAACGTTGGTGTTTTATCTGGGACGATACCAAAATACATAGTATGTATACATACTAATGTATACATTGAAATTGAGATACTTACATGATCTGTGTTGTCGCGGAGACAAAGACAGCGACTCTCAATCGTTTGTTTCAAACGGACCGGAAGTTTACCCGTCCTCGTTCTTCTTCTTCTTCGCTGGGTTTAGTGGCGGATCGCAAACAACTTTAATGTGCATACAGCCACCTACTGGCACAGAGTGTGTAACTTGTTTGTCTAGTTCTTCAATTGAGATACTTACAGGATCTGTGTTGTCGAAGAAAGTAGCCCAATGCCTTGCATTCTACGTCCACTGCTCAGCGTTCATTGCTCACATTTAGGTTGCAAAATTAGGAGTTTATTCATAGGCATATTTTTTATCATTATTTTTATTAGGCCTAGACTGCAAATCTTTAGTGTTAATATTAACTGTAAATGAGAAATTACACACAAAACAGACATGCAGGATTTCTCCTCATTATTACAATTCTGTAACTGTATGACTTCAAAATTTATTTTAAAACCTAAGTAATTTACAAATGTGACAGCGGCTGGTGATTTGGTCCGCAACTCGGCAAACCCCGAAATGCGCTAGAGGGCAAAATATATAAAAAAACGTTTTTTTTCGTTTTTTGTTTTTTGGTGTATTACCAAAGTTGAAGTTGTGAAGAACCTACTTACTATAACAGACAACAGTTTTAGGGTCACGAAATACGTTTAATTAGTCTGCAAACTAAGCTCGTTTTTAGCTGATTTCGAGCCGGGTTTGGGGGCGGGCAGATCGATTAGCATGATTTGGTTTCATTGGCTATTGCTTCCGGGTTCTCCGCCCCCACCCTTCACCAACACGCCGGCTGTTTACATTCAATTATTTTACTGTCCCAAGTTTAACCATGGATGCTCCAGCGTTTGCTAAAGAGAAGACGGGGATGGCATCCAGGACATGGAAAGAGTTTGAAGTGCAGCTAAAACTCCAGCAGAGCAGGACTCGTTCGTACACGGAGTTTTATTCTTGATGACCTGTGATACAGAGATGACTGTAACAAAGCAAGCTGCTACCAAGCGACGAACGACGTAGCAGATTCACACCACCGCCAAGCATTCTGCTTTGCTTTGGGGTAAGCTGATCTTTATACTATCTGTGCTGTTTACATTACATTAACGTTAGTCGTTTAGCAGTAGCTCCTTTCTAAACAAGTGACTAAGTCTAGCTAGCATAACAAAGGCACTAGCACTAACTAACAAAGGCTAGCTAGCTAACGTTAGCTAACATGCTAGTTAGCTGAGCTAGCCCTTTGTTCCTAAACTAGCCAGCTGCCTAGCACAGGGACATGGCTATAGCTAGTGAGCTATCCCTATGTTCCTAAACTAGCCAGCTACCTAGCACAGGGACATGGCTATAGCTAGTGAGCTATCCCTATGTTCCTAAACTAGCCAGCAAGGCAGCTAATATCTAGCCAGCTGCCTAGCACAGGGACATGGCTAGTTAGCTGAGCTAGCCCTTTGTTCCTAAACTAGCCAGCTACCTAGCACAGGGACATGGCTAGTTAGCTGAGCTAGCCCTTTGTTCCTAAACTAGCCAGCTACCTAGCACAGGGACATGGCTAGTTAGCTGAGCTAGCCCTTTGTTCCTAAACTAGCCAGCTACCTAGCACAGGGACATGGCTAGTTAGCTGAGCTAGCCCTTTGTTCCTAAACTAGCCAGCTACCTAGCACAGGGACATGGCTAGTTAGCTGATCTAGCCCTTTGTTCCTAAACTAGCCAGCGTGGTATCTAGCTAGGTAGCTATATTATAGAGAGAAACAGAATGAGAGAGCATGAGAGGTATGGTAGTCTGACACCTTTTTCTTTGTTTTGTTTACAGGATGAGCAAAAACCAGCTCCAGCTTGTAAGGAATTGCAGCTCTCCCTTCATACCAGCCAGCAAGAAGATCACTGCACTACAGCTTTGATTTTGCACAACAGGTGAGAATACGTTCATCCTATCATGCATTAGCTAGTCTATTTAATCAACACATTCTTGTACTATTTTATCTATATGGAGTGCCAGTACTGTGGGCAATAGTTTAATGTATTTTCCTCCTTCTATTCTATTGCAGTTTTGATGCTGAGAGACCTGGCATGGTTGTGGCCAGAGAACACTGTGATGCACCGGCACCGGCGCAAGCCTGATGTCCTGCCCCCCAGAGAAGGTCTTCTTGTGCAAGCCCCACCCGGACTGGACATGGCCAGACAGACGTATCTCTTTGACAAGATCAGAGAGTTCTGTTCTGATGAGGGACGAGACGTCACATGTCCCCCGCCAAACTCCACAGCAGCTCAGAACAAGACTGTCCGCTTGTAGATTCACTGCAGATCATCAGGACGGACAGCACTGCAGGAGAAAGGCCACAGCCTTTCCTGTTTTCCTGTTTGTATACTGAAGCGTTGCTTGTTCTCTTGCACAGACTTGCCCACACTTGCACAGACTGCATTGTTAGAATATTGAATACTGAGCTGAGTACTGTTGTTATTACCTTGAGTATTGAGCTGGGGACTGTTATTACTTTGTTGTACACTTGATCACAATGAACACTATGCACCTTGTCTCTAAAACAGACAACTGACTGTACACTTTAACACTTAGACTGTTGCCTTTCTTTTGTACACTCAACTACTTATGCTTGTACTTTATATCATGTATGTGACAATAAAGAACGTTAAATTTGAACTTCATCTCATATTGTTCTTAACTGCATTCACAACACAAGATTAATACTGACTCAAAGAGTGTGGGGTCATCAGTGAGAGAGCACCTCACTTGGCAGCCTCTCAGGTAATACCCCAAGTTGACAGCCACTCTGACAGATAATGACAGATCCTCCAGTGGGGGAGTGGCTGGGGGTGCGGTTACCAGGCTATTGTTCACGCCCATTACCTGGCAGTCAGAGGTGTGAAATGTTGGAGAACTTTGGAGGGAGATTTCTCAGCTAAGTTGATTTGGCAGTACTAGCATTCAAATAAGCATATCTTCTTCAAATATGTTCAGATTTCAATGTATGTGACCTCATTTGAAAGCTTACAATCTGCACTTTCATAATCTGTAAAAAACTGAAAAATGAAAATGCCTAGTTGAGGACCAAATTACCAACGGCGGTCACAAATGTTCTGACCCACTGTGACACATTTCCAATAAAGTCAGATTGGGACTGTGATGTAACCACATTGTCACGTTATTTAATTACATCGTAGTTACGGATTTAAGCAGCAGTGGCGGCTACGTTCCCTTACAGTGTACTTGAGGACGGCTATTTTGGTTATTTTGCGACTGAAAAGGCAAGTATCAGCTAGGTGTCAGCTAGGTCCGCTGCTGGTGACGTCGCAAAGTTACCACAATTACACCAATGTGTCCCGTCAGTTTTACGTACTGTGTTAGTAGGGATGTGACACCTTGCACCTTGTCTATACAATAGACAACTGACTCTGCACAACTGTACACTCGAACCAACACCTGACAACACTTGAGCAATTGAACACCTTGTTTATACAATAGAGAACTCACTCTGCACTACGGTATACTACTGTACAGTATACTTGACATGTTATGTAATTGCACTGCCTGTATCATGGACAGTCACAGCCATCCATGATCAGATACTGCTGTCTGGCCATGTCCAGTCCGGGTGGGGCTTGCACCTGAAGACCATGTTTGGGGGGGCTGGACATCAGCGTTGCACAGCAGCCGACACCTGACTGGTGTTGCATCACGGTGTTCTCTGGCCTCAACCACACCAGGCATCCCAGCATCAAAGCAGCAACAGAACAGAAGGGAGATAGTGCATTAAAATACTGGCCACAAATAAAATACAACCATACCATGTCCATAAAATGGAATAGCTTATAGATGACAATTATAATTACCTGAAGTGCTGGTAACTCTTAATGTTTGGGAGCTTTTTGAAATAGCTACTCAGATGCTAGTGGCAGTTGTAGCTTTCAACAAGCACTGTGCCGTCCTCAAGTCCGACAAGCTGTGGGGTGTTGACCTTCTTCACAGGAGCGCCGTCTCTCACCACCCCAGCAATGTCAGTAAAAGTCTCCACTCTGGTCTTCCTATAGCGCTGCTTGATCAAGCCAAAGCACCAGTCCGGGGCAAACTTGGTGTGGCCTGCAATCAGGAAGTGTAGGTCCAGCTTCAGGTGAAGCTTGTGCATGGTCTGCCAAGCACAGTACCACAGCACAAAGTTGTTCTTGTTTTGTCCATTGCAGTTGTCAGAATGAAGGTCCACATGTGTTTCTCCAACTCCATAGTTGTTGAAGAAACGTAGTTGATGACTGCATTGCTGCTCTTGACGCCATCCCTTTGTCAATCAGGTAGTTCACTTGCTTTAATGGTACCTAAACATAAAAAGCTCAATTAATGAACAGAAATACTGATCAGAAGCCATATTACAAGAAATTCCTAATTTGCAGATCCCATCATAATTGTAGGTTATGGGTTACGATTTGCTTAATACCTACTGGAGAAAAACATCCTCTCTTAATCCCTTCACTTTAAACTTAGGACATAATTACATACATACAGGGGTCAAAATTAACTTTTTAGCTCACCAGCCAAATGTCTGGTAGATGAAAAATTGTACATGAGAATAACAGGAATTTATTCACATACAATGTAAAGGAGTTGATGTGTAGCATGAAGATGAAACGATACACTGAGTTTGGGTGTTTTCAGTCCACGTTGGCGTTCACCGCTTCCAGCTATCGAATGGCCGACTGGTGTAAGATGGATAGCCTAACGTTAGAGAGATAAATGTAGGCTATGGTTATGTTAATAAAGGTAACAATGATGTTGTAACATGCATGCAGCACTGCTGATCTGAACGATTGATTCATTATTACCATGGATCGGTATTGGGATTGATCAAGGGCGAATGTGAAATAGCAGCCACGAACTCAGCGGGTTATCCGAGATGCGGTAGCGGCGGCCAAAGCTCCTGCTGGTGGGGAGTGAAGCTCTTCAACTCGCCTGTCACTGGCTCCCTGGAGGAATTTAGCCTGGCTGCAATAACGTTATCGCGAACGGAATGAATACCATCTACTAGCAAACAAAACATGTTCAATTATATTTAACCTGTTAAAACTAAGATGCCAGGATCAAAAAATAATTTCTCCAATTGATATATTTGACAAAAACAGGTTAATATGCAAGCCGGTTTTCATTGCTAAATCAAAGCAGGGAGAGCCGAGAGAGCCGGGAACGCGCGTCTACATTTCAGATAAATGTGAACTTTTTCGTGGACGCGCGTCGGCCAGAGAAGCTCAACTGCGCAGTACAAAAGTCACCGGAAGGCCAGAAAAGCACAACTGCGCAAGTACAAAAGTCACCGGAAATAGTCAAATGACTACAAATTTGCCAAGATGGCGCGGTTCAATAGGGCTTCATTGTTGATAGCGGCCAGTGAATGGAGTGGCTGTATCCAGTTCTATTAATACATCCATGCTATAACCATACCAGCTGGGCAAGCTGACTTTGCTAGCTACCTGACCTAGCCCTAATGATATTGTCCTGCTCGATTGCTGTGCAACATATCAACTGACCAGTTGTTAAATGTATTTCACAACACTGGTTATTCTAGCCAACAATGTCAAATATAGAGGGTTTTCATGGCCCGTCATCTGTCGGTCATGTTGGAGGTTGACGCTACTGAATGTAGATAGCTAGATAGATAGTTCAATAGACAGGTAGATGTATCTATCTACCTATCTATCTAGTCACTAAACATGAGCGTACACCTGCTAAACCTAAGCTTAAATCTCCAACATGGCCGGCCGTGAAAACCCTCTATATGTGACGCTTGTTTTGGCTGTCTGGCACAATATGGTTAGCTACATTAGCTAGTCACGAGACAGCCCCAGTCAGCTGACGTAGCATAGCTTTAGATAACAAATTTGCTTGCTGTGTGAATAGTTTAGCTACGCACAGTATCTCCGACTCCTCAGGCCTTGAGTTAGCCACCTAACTAACGTTAGCTAGCTATCATTGGGCTTCATTTCCTGAGCTTAGCTTTAGCTTAGCATGCAGCCAGGCTATGGGTTACTGTTTACTTCAGATATTACTCTACATTTCAACCAGACATTCCAGTGAAAACAGATAGTCAAAATAACTTACCTGATATAAAATGGGCACCGCAAACGCAGGCATTTCTGATGATGTCCTCAGTCCAGTCCGTAAGCTTAATAATGGCTTGTAGTCACAGGTGAATTCGTCTGTCTTCCTCTGCTACTGTTTCAAGAATGCGCATGCATACTTGTGCTGACTAGGCTGTAAAAGGGTCTATAATTAACAAATATGACCCATGCTCATTACATAACTTCTATAACATCCAGTGACAAAATATGTCATGGTACCTTGGTATGTCCACACCAGGATTGAACTCACAATCTTCGCAGTGATAGGCAGCGCACTATCCACTCGGCCACCGCTGACCTGGGAAATATGTGGAGTCTTTTTGTTTTGATGTTCTGGGACCACTGCCTCTTGTGGTAGCAACATAGAACTGCAGGTCAACAACTGGCGGAGAAAGGAAGCAACAAATCGGCATTCCCTCTTCATGCTGCGTCGGCTTACAGCCAACGCACAAAAACGGGCATCCTTTTTTTTTTGTCACTTTATCTTTTATCATTGCATTTGCATATCCCAAAATAAATTAGTTTGAACAGAGCTGTCCATGGTGCTGAATGTTTAGGTCGAAGTTGGGCGTAGGCTATTTTTCTTACTTTTCATTTAATGCTTGGTCTTAGGCCTTATGATGTAGGCCTAGGCTATTTGTATTTTTTATCACAAGGTTGTAATTCAACAACTTTATTTTGTTGCAGGAACAGCAAAGTACATCATGTGAAATAATGCCTGACATGTCTGCCCTCATCTGCTCACACATGAGGCAGGTGGGCAGGTGGCTCCTGGTCATCGTCGGTCTTCATTTCGTGCTCCTCAGGATGCAGACCCACATCCATGCAGACCCACATCCATGAAGACCCACATCCATGCAGACCCACATCCATGCAGACCCACATCCATGCGCAGACTGGCTCTCATGGCAATGTTGTGCAGGATGCAGCACACACTACAATGATCTGGCTTTGGGGGGATTATATAGCATTGCCCCACTGCTATGATCCAGGCATCTTAGACAGCTTTTAAAGATGTCAAATGTGTGCTCGATGACACCGCACATTCTGATGTGAGCCGCCTCTCCAACATTGGTAGCATTGTGCACGGGAGTCATCAGCCATGGCTGGAGTTGATAGCCGCAGTCACATATGATACCAAGACACATGCTTTACCCCCACACATTTGCAATGAATATTACAGCACAAACGTTTTCTCAAAACAACTTCAAAAGAACCTGGAGTGTTGACAGCAGTTTGACAATGCCAGGTATTGTATGGGATCTCTGGGTGGCAGGCTCAATTTCATCAAGTAGAGCAAGAATTGCTTGAGCAGGAAACCTGTAGGCCATCTCCAGATGATTTCGGTCTCGCTTAAATCAAAGAGTGATATTCTCCTTTGAATATTCTTTCACGAGCAGGCCTGGCATTACGATGCCTTTGCCTGGCTACAATAACTGCTGCCATGATCACTGGAAACGCTGGCCATGACACCCCTTATAAATGCGCTTCAATTACCCCCAACTCTCTGAAGACGCAAATAATTTCACTATCACTGCGTGTGGCAATTAGTGCCAATCTTTCTGCTCATTTGCATATAAATGGGCACATTTTCCGCCCATATTACCTCATTTAAATATCTGTGAATAGCACAAGCACACAGAAACGCTATGATGATGGCAACTCAGTTAGCACGGTATTTCACCCTTTGCGAGTGCTTTGTGAATAGCAAGGTTTATGTTGGGGTTATTTGCACAAGTATAGCGGCAGAAAAACCTGTGCAATCCCTTTGTGAATTTGCTCCAATGTGTCTTAGACTTCATTATATACAGTATCTTTTTATACTTTGTCTCCTACTGTATACTGTTTTGTGCCATACTACACAAAATGATTCTGAAAGTCAGTGCAATAACAGACTCTCCTCTTCAGACCATAAAAGTGACTTCAGATTTGTTTGGGGAGTTCATCAATGTTGTGTCACGTGAGCTGTGTACGATACGTCGAGGGCTTAAAACAAATTGTAATTTGTTAAACAGGAATACAGACCTCAGTGTCTCCAGTTTACAGTTTGGATTCTTCAGTCCAGCAGAGAGCTTCTTCACTCCTGACTCCTGCAGGTCATTGTCACTCAGGTCCAGCTCTCTCAGATTTGAGGAGTTGAGGCCAGCGTTTCACAGCATTGTTGTGAGAGATTACAGCGATTCAGCCTAAATGACAGGAGGAGAAAATAAGACATCATCATCTTCTGGGTTTCAAATCATGATAGAAGGGAATCTTAAAAACTGGAAAATAGTTTGAGCTCTTCTCAAATAGTCCAAAAAAGTAAGTTATTTCATCAAGTGTGTGATCTGACACTGAACATGGCATTTTTGATATGGCAGCAAACTAATTTTACAGCAAAAGCATGTTGAAATGCTATGCAGCTTGCCGTTCTACAGGAAGACGTGCAGCTGTCTTCACTTGGCAAATGCGGATGACGTCAACCAGGGGTGCCCTTACATAGCCTACATTTGTCTGCCTGTCATAGCTGACCACTAGGGGGAAAGCACAAACTGAATATCTTAAGACTTCATTATATACACTTTTATACTTTGGCTCCTACACTGTTTTGTGCCATAATGCACAACATTATACTGAAAAGTCAGTGCAATAACAGACTTTCCTCTTCAGACGATAAAAGTGACTTTAGATTTGTTTGGGGAGTTCACCAATGTTGTGTCACGTGAGCTGTGCACAATAACGTCTTGAGGGTCGAAAGCAAGTTGTTGAACAGGAATACAGACCTCAGTGTCTCCAGTTTACAGTGTGGTTTCCCCAGTCCAGCAGAGAGATTCTTCACTCCTGAATCCTGCAGGTCATTGTCACTCAGGTCCAGCTCTCTCAGATTGGAGTTGAGAGCTGAGGTCAGCGCTTCACAGCATTGTTGTGAGAGATTACAGTGATTCAGCCTAAATGACAGCAGGAGAAAATAAGATACTACCATCTTCTGGGTTTCATCATGAAATCTTAAAAACTGGAAAATTGTTTTATAAATAAATCGTTTTTTTAAATGACATCAATTTTCACTTTTTTTGAGTTTGTACATGCTATTTGCACCAGAGTACATTGGGGAAACACAAAGAAAACACTATTTATCGTGTCAGCCATTCCAGTGAGCCACTATGCAGAATATCAGGATACTGGCTCTCCTAAATCCTAAATGGAACAGGGCCATAATTAGCTATTAATTGCACCTGTGTTTATCCCGCTATGATACGTCAACAAGGCTGCTTGGGAAAGGGTCTGTTTGACCTGTGTGTGGTCATGTTGGTGCTAGTGAGGTTAGTAGGTCTACCTGGCATTACTGGTACTGTTATAATGCCATTCATGTTACATGTATTTGATGCAAAATAGCTAAGCTTTTACTAATATACTGTAAATTGTTCTCCTTTTGCGGCATAAATTTCCAACACTTACTGCTTTCAGACATTTTTTAAATCCATCCACTCACTCACTCACTCACTCACTCATTACATGTCGTTATGGTTTCAGGCATTACTTGGCTGTGATGCACTTCAATGAGAACGCCAACCAGAGCCAGGCAATAAGCATCACTGGAGAACTGGCCTACATGATTAAGTACCCCAAGACAAAGAATGGACAATACTCCATTCAAGCCCTCAAGACCAAGCCAACACACAATGAGTAATACATTCCCATTCTTATTTTAACTATATGTCATCTCTACATGATGTATAGACCTAATGTATAGAACAAACAGACACACTTTGTCCTTGTTTTTGTGCCTTTCAGAATATCGGGACACTAATGACCACGCTCTTCGATGAGGTATTCCAAATGCCTGAGCCGAACCGAGCCGAGATGATCCAGATGCCTGTACCAGACAACCTGAATGCACAGTACGACAAACCCATGAAGGCTGATGCTATAGCTGGCTATGTGTCACGGTTCAGTCAGCCTCGTCAGCCCTGCCCTCGTCAGCCCGCTGCCTCAGACTCTGATTCAGAGCAGCCTGGCACATCCCATAGTGTGCAGCGTACGTCAATCAACATGGTCAACCCATCTCTGACAGAATAAGAAGCCGGTCTGCTCAAGTCGATGCCAGATCGTTGACCAACCTAGTGGGCACACATATCTAGCTCTCTCAAATACACCTGTCTATATTTTCTGATTTGTTTGGGGAGTTCACCAATGTTGTGTCACGTGAGCTGTGTACGATACATCGAGGGCTTAAAACAAGTTGTTGAACAGGAATACAGACCTCAGTGTCTTCAGTTTACAGTGTGGACTCCCCAGTCCAGCAGAGAGCTTCTTCACTCCTGAATCCTGCAGGTCATTGTCACTCAGGTCCAGCTCTCTCAGATTGGAGTTGAGAGCTGAGGTCAGCGCTTCACAGCATTGTTGTGAGAGATTACAGCGATTCAGCCTAAATTACATCAGGAGAAAATAAGATATCATCATCTTCTGGGTTTCATCATGATAGAATGGAATCTTAGAAACTGAAAAATAGTTTGCGCTACTCTCAAATACTCCAAAAAAGTAAGTCCTTTCATCAGGTGCATGAGCTGAATGCATATGTGACTGCCGCTGGTAATTTGGTCCTCAACTAGGCATTTTCATTTTTCATTTTTTTACAGATTATGAAGGTGCAGATTGTAAGCTTTCAAATGAGGTCTCATACATTGAAATCTGAACATATTTGAAGATATGCTTATTTGAATGCTAGTACTGCCAAATCAACTTAGCTGAGAAATCTCCCTCCAAAGTTCTCCAACATTTTCACACCTCTGACTGCCAGGTAATGGGCGTGAACAATAGCCTGGTAACCCCTCCCCCAGCCACTCCCCCACTGGACGATCTGTCATTATCTGTCAGAGTGGCTGTCAACTTGGGGTATTACCTGAGAGTGGCTGCCAAGTGAGGTGCTCTCTCACTGATGACCCCACACTCTGAGTCAGTATTAATCTTGTGAAGTTCAAATTTAACGTTCTTTATTGTCACATACATGATATAAAGTACAAGCATAAGTAGTTAAGTGTACAAAAAAAGGCAACAGTCTAAGTGTTAAAGTGTACAGTCAGTTGTCTGTTTTATAGACGAGGTGCATAGTGTTCATTGTGATCAAGTGTACAACAAAGTAATAACAGTCCCCAGCTCAATACTCAAGGTAATAACAGTACTCAGCTCAGTATTCAATATTCTAACAATGCAGTCTGTGCAAGTGTGGGCAAGTCTGTGCAAGAGAACAAGCAACGCTTCAGTATACAAACAGGAAAACAGGAAAGGCTGTGGCCTTTCTCCTGCAGTGCTGTCCGTCCTGATGATCTGCAGTGAATCTACAAGTGGACAGTCTTGTTCTGAGCTGCTGTGGAGTTTGGCGGGGGACATGTGACTTCTCGTCCCTCATCAGAACAGAACTCTCTGATCTTGTCAAAGAGATACGTCTGTCTGGCCATGTCCAGTCCGGGTGGGGCTTGCACAAGAAGACCTTCTCTGGGGGGCAGGACATCAGGCTTGCGCAGCAGCTGAAACTCGACTGCCGGTGCATCACGGTGTTCTCTGGCCACAACCATGCCAGGTCTCTCAGCATCAAAACTGCAATAGAATAGAAGGAAGAAAGTACATTAAACTATTGCCCACAGTACTGGCACTCCATATAGATAAAATAGTTCCAGAATGTGTTGATTAAGTAGACTAGCTAATGCATGATAGGATGAACGTATTCTCACCTGTTGTGCAAAATCAAAGCTGTAGTGCATAGTGATCTTCTTGCTGGCTGGTATGAAGGGAGAGCTGCAATTCCTTTCAAGCTGGAGCTTGTTTTTGCTCATCCTGTAACCAAAACAAAGAAAAAGGTGTCAGACTACCATACCTCTCATGCTCTCTCATTCTGTTTCTCTCTATAATATAGCTACCTAGCTCGATATTAGCTGCCACGCTGGCTAGTTTAGGAACAAAGGGCTAGCTCAGCTAACTAGCATGTTAGCTAACGTTAGCTAGCTAGCCTTTGTTAGTTAGTGCTAGTGCCTTTGTTATGCTAGCTAGACTTAGTCACTTGTTTAGAAAGGAGCTACTGCTAAACGACTAACGTTAATGTAATGTAAACAGCACAGATAGTATAAAGATCAGCTTACCCCAAAGCAAAGCAGAATGCTTGGCGGTGGTGTGAATCTGGTACGTCGTTCGCGTTCGCTTTGTAGCAACAAGTTGATAGTCATCTCTGTGTCATCTCTGTATCACAGGTCATCAAGAATAAAACTCCGTATACGAACGAGTCCTGCTCTGCTGGAGTTTTAGCTGCTCTTAAAACTCTTTCCATGCCCTGGATGCCATCCCCGTCTTCTCTTTAGCAAAAGCTGTAGCATCCATGGTTTAACTTGGGACTGAATGTAAACAAAGCCGGCGTGTTTGGGAAGGGTGGGGGGCGGAGAACCCGGAAGCAATAGCCAATGAAAACAAATCATGCTAATCGATCTGCCCGCCCCCAAGCCCGGCTCGAAATCAGCTAAAAACGAGCTTAGTTTGCAGACTAATTAAACGTATTTCGTGAACCTAAAACTGTTGTCTGTTATAGTAAGTAGGTTCTTCACAACTTCAACTTTGGTAATACACAAAAAAAAAAAAAACGAAAAAAAACGTTTTCGTCGCCGCTGTCACATATACTGTAAGATGAAATATAGAAGAGGCTCACACACCGATACAAAACAATGTGAATGTCCACACTGAGGTTTAGACATGCAAAAGAAATATTCTCAATCCTTTAATCTAATCCATGGTGCTTTACAAAACATGTGCTGCCAAACCCACTCTACACTTTTTGGTAGCACATTTTATATAGAACCATGGTTTAGATTAAGGCATTTTAGATATGGCAGGAAACTAATTTTACAGCAAAAGCATGCTGGCGTCCTACAGGAAGGTATGCACCTGTCTTCACTTGGCAAATGTGGATGACCAGCAACCAGGGGTGCCCTTACATAGCCTACATTTGTCCTTTTGCCATAGCTGACCACTAGGGGGAAAGCACAAAAGGAATATCTTAAAGGGATAATACAGTAGTTGAATGTGACACATGCCAGTTATCTTTAGGTAAAATGAAAGTGAATATGTCCATAAATGTCGTTATTCTGTCATGTTTAAGTACTATAAAACTCCTTTTTATGTGCCCAAATTTCCCCCTCTACAAGATCCTTGTTCCTTGCACCTCGCCACCCTTGTGGGTGTGTCAAAGACAGCTGTCAGTCAGATGTGATTGACAGGCCGTGGCCACAACTTCCACACATGTGCTGTTTGTAACCAGTTACCTCAACACCAGGAAGTGAAGAGGCGTTTTCAAAGTTCTTTATATAAGAAACCTGGGATGTCGGGCGCCCCCGTAGCTCACCGGGTAAGGCGCACACCATA
The DNA here is from genome assembly GCF_949987555.1 of Borostomias antarcticus. NCBI lineage: Eukaryota > Metazoa > Chordata > Actinopteri > Stomiiformes > Stomiidae > Borostomias > Borostomias antarcticus. Next base: position 135,844 of record NW_028176062.1, read on the forward strand.
TGAAGGCTAGTCCTTTGTGCGGCGGACCCGGGTTCGATGCTCGGGTCCTGTGCCGCATGTCCTCCCCTCTCTCTCTCCCACATTTCCTGTCTCTCTACACTGTCCTATAACATTAAAGCTGAAAAGCCCTAAAAATAACAACAACAAAAAAAAAGAAACCTGGGATGTCACACTACCTTTTAACCTCCAAACATTATAAAGACACATGCTACCTAACAGGCTATTTCATCAAATTTGCGTTACTTGAAAAAAAGTATGATAAATGCATAACGATGGTGCGTCTCCCCCGCGACACCGAGGTAAAGCACCCTTCAGCTGGCCACGCAAGCTTGGAGGCTTGGGCTATTAGACTAACGTTATAGCTTTCAGCCAGCAAGCCAACGTTAGTTAGTTACTCAAATTGCAACTGTAGATCTTACCAGAAGACAGAGATAATTTGTGCTGTGAAGCTGACATAAAATCTGCCTTGTTCACTAGTCTAACGTTATCGAAGTAGGTGGCCAACACAGGCAGCTGCACTCCGTGTTTCTGGGTTCAACATCGGTCAGTTGTTGTGATATAAAGGAATCGAGCAGAATACCACTACAATAATTGCTTATAGTCAAATCAGTTAAATTATTATAACCCATTTCATATACAAAGGCAACACAATATGTGACAGCGGCTGGTGATTTGGTCCGCAACTCGGCAAACCCCGAAATGCGCTAGGGGGCAAAATGAATAAAAAAACGTTTTTTTTCGTTTTTTGTATTTTTTTGTATTACCAAAGTTGAAGTTGTGAAGAACCCACTTACTATAACAGACAACAGTTTTAGGTTCACGAAATACGTATAATTAGTCTGCAAACTAAGCTCGTTTTTAGCTGATTTCGAGCCGGGCTTGGGGGCGGGCAGATCGATTAGCATGATTTGTTTTCATTGGCTATTGCTTCCGGGTTCTCCGCCCCCAACCCTTCCCAAACAACACGCCGGCTTTGTTTACATTCAGTCCCAAGTTTAACCATGGATGCTACAGCTTTTGCTAAAGAGAAGACGGGGATGGCATCCAGGACATGGAAAGAGTTTTAAGAGCAGCTAAAACTCCAGCAGAGCAGGACTCGTTCGTACACGGAGTTTTATTCTTGATGACCTGTGATACAGAGTTGACTGTATCAACAAAGCAAGTTCCTACCAAGCGCAGAGTTGCGTCGAACGACGTACCAGATTCACACCACCGCCAAGCATTCTGCTTTGCTTTGGGGTAAGCTGATCTTTATACTATCTGTGCTGTTTACATTACATTAACGTTAGTCGTTTAGCAGTAGCTCCTTTCTAAACAAGTGACTAAGTCTAGCTAGCATAACAAAGGCACTAGCACTAACTAACAAAGGCTAGCTAGCTAACGTTAGCTAACATGCTAGTTAGCTGAGCTAGCCCTTTGTTCCTAAACTAGCCAGCGAGGCAGCTTATATCTAGCTAGGTAGCTATATTATAGAGAGAAACAGAATGAGAGAGCATGAGAGGTATGGTAGTCTGACACCTTTTTCTTTGTTTTGGTTAAAGGATGAGCAAAAACAAGCTCCAGCTTGTAAGGAATTGCAGCTCTCCTTTCATACCAGCCAGCAAGAAGATCACTTCAAACTACAGCTTTGATTTTGCACAACAGGTGAGAATACGTTCATCCTATCATGCATTAGCTAGTCTATTTAATCAACACATTCTGGTACTATTTTATCTATATGGAGTGCCAGTACTGTGGGCAATAGTTTAATGTACTTTCTTCCTTCTATTCTATTGCAGTTTTGATGCTGAGAGACCTGGCATGGTTGTGGCCAGAGAACACCGTGATGCACCGGCAGTCGAGTTTCAGCTGCTGCGCAAGACGGATGTCCTGCCCCCCAGAGAAGGTCTTCTTGTGCAAGCCCCACCCGGACTGGACATGGCCAGACAGACGTATCTCTTTGACAAGATCAGAGAGTTCTGTTCTGATGAGGGACGAGAAGTCACATGTCCCCCGCCAAACTCCACAGCAGCTCAGAACAAGACTGTCCGCTTGTAGATTCACTGCAGATCATCAGGACGGACAGCACTGCAGGAGAAAGGCCACAGCCTTTCCTGTTTTCCTGTTTGTATACTGAAGCGTTGCTTGTTCTCTTGCACAGACTTGCCCACACTTGCACAGACTGCATTGCTAGAATATTGAATACTGAGCTGAGTACTGTTGTTATAACCTTGAGTATTGAGCTGGGGACTGTTATTACTTTGTTGTACACTTGATCACAATGAACACTATGCACCTTGTCTATAAAACAGACAACTGACTGTACACTTTAACACTTAGACTGTTGCCTTTTTTTGTACACTTAACTACTTATGCTTGTACTTTATATCATGTATGTGACAATAAAGAACGTTACATTTGAACTTCATCTTATATTGTTCTTAACTGCATTCACAACACAAGATTAATACTGACTCAAAGAGTGTGGGGTCATCAGTGAGAGAGCACCTCACTTGGCAGCCACTCTCAGGTAATACCCCAAGTTGACAGCCACTCTGACAGATAATGACAGATCGTCCAGTGGGGGAGTGGCTGGGGGAGGGGTTACCAGGCTATTGTTCACGCCCATTACCTGGCAGTCAGAGGTGTGAAAATGTTGGAGAACTTTGGAGGGAGATTTCTCAGCTAAATTGATTTGGCAGTACTAGCATTCAAATAAGCATATCTTCTTCAAATATGTTCAGATTTCAATGTATGAGACCTCATTTGAAAGCTAATCTGCACTTTCATAATCTGTAAAAAACTGAAAACTGAAAATGCCTAGTTGAGGACCAAATTACCAGCGGCGGTCACATATTTTAATTTATATCATCATCTTTATTGTGGGCCTATAGTAGGTCTAGTAGGAAATAATGCAAATGAAAATAACACGCATAACATGGATGTTATGAAAATGGGGATGTTTGACCTGATATAATCTCTTACCTGACCTGATATAATCCCTTAATATACAACAAGGAAACGTAACTCTTTTCATTTCAGTGCGACTTTAAGAAAGTATCCCTCAAAACAAATAATGTAACAACATCACTAGACCTACATACAAAAAAACAGATGTAGCCTATTACCTCCACCGTAGTATAGGCCGTGGAATTAAGGACAAGGCCGTAGGTAGGGGTCAATTTCCCACGCAGGTGAGATATGGTCACGTTCTTGCCCATCTTGACTGCAAACAAGTTGGCCTCCCGCCATAAGGCCACTTTGACCTCTGCCCCATCCTGCAGAAACAAAATGGCATTCAAGAGGAGTTATGGACGACTAAATACAAATATAGGCAATTGAAACGCACAGACTGGAAACCTTCTGGAAATTCCCACAACCAAATAAGATTGTTACATTCTTATTACGATGGTATTACCAAAGGGGTATGGTGAATAAGAACATAACAGTCTGTGTATAACACAGCTGGTAGATGGAACGCAACACGATACTCTGGGTGTGGGGCATTCAAAACACAATACAATGTCCAAATCCAATGTACCTTTTGTCATAAAAAATGATTTATTTCCACACAATACTCATAAGTATACAACAAGCAATGGACAAGACAAGGGGGAAGAAAATAAACAACCTAACACTCCTCCGGACGCTAACAAAGGGTAGGAGAGGGGGGCAGGGAGAAAGACCATGCGGCGGTACAACACCACAAACACAGCCCTAAACCTCCCTACCCTTTCAAACCTATGTAGTAGAAGTTTCGAAAAATGAAGTATTTGCCCAGGTTCGCTCAAAAAGGTTCAGTCAGATTTATTAAGAAAACAATATGAATGCAAAAGGACCTCAAGATAAAACACAGAGTGGTTCATCAGAACAGAAGTGAGCTTAAGCTCGCCTAGTACCGCCTTATATGTGCTCAAACAAGGATGTGATGCAGCCGACATTTGGTTGGCTGACTCGTCTATACGTCATCGTAAGGTGACGGATATCAAACAGTGGTCGAGGGATGAAAAGAAAAGCGCGGTACACTTTGAATATAGACAAAGGAACAAAAGGCCTGAGCCAGGACGGGAAGGACGAAGGTGTGGGCCTTTCCTGTCCTGGTGAGAAAGGGGTCTGTCTTAAAAGAGAAATGAGGAAGACAGAGGTAGAGGAGGTGTTTGGAATTACAAAAGAGAGAGAGGAACAAAGGTTTAAGGTGTTTACAATAGCAAAAGGCAGGGGACTGGATCAATAGGTTTTAAAGGCAAGGCAAGGCAAGGCAAGTTTATTTATATAGCACATTTCAGCCACAGGGCAATTCAAGGTGCTTTACATGAGACATTAAAAGCATTAAAACAAAAAGCAAGACATTATAGACATTTAAAACAAAAGGCAGGACAAATTAAAAGCATTAAAACAGTTTCTACAATCAGGTACTTCAAAGAAGGGAAAGAATCCAAAAATATGCTCAGATCAGAAGAGTCAACATGAAGTAAAAATAGTCATTCTCAGGATAGAATAGAATAAGAGGACATTTGTTTAGAAAAGAAAGAAAAGCAAATCGTCCCTTTTTTAGTAACGGTAAGACATTAACAGCCCACTGCAAATACTGTGACTCCAGCTGTGACTGTTCACTAACGCACACATGTGACTGATCACTAACGCACACACGTGACGGACTCATTCATTGCTAGTTTCCCCGGTTGCCCTCTAGTCTCTCAACTTCAAGTAAACTGACTGACTGAGTGCACGTCTAACCAGGAAGTCTAACCAGGAAGTCTAACCAGGAAGTCTAACCAGGATGTCTAACCAGGAAGTCTAACCAGGAAGTCTAACCAGGAAGTCTAACCAGGAAGTCTAACCAGGAAGCCTAACCAGGAAGTCTAACCAGGACGTCTAACCAGGACGTCTAACCAGGACGTCTAACCAGGACGTCTAACCAGGAAGTCTAACCAGGAAGTCCAACCAGGAAGTCTAACCAGGACGTCTAACCAGGACGTCTAACCAGGACGTCTAACCAGGACGTCTAACCAGGAAGTCCAACCAGGAAGTCTAACCAGGAAGTCTAACCAGGACGTCTAACCAGGACGTCTAACCAGGACGTCTAACCAGGACGTCCAACCAGGACGTCTAACCAGGACGTCTAACCAGGACGTCTAACCAGGACGTCTAACCAGGAAGTCTAACAAAAAGCAAGTCATTATAGACATTTAAACAAAAAGCAGGACAAATAGAATACAGGAATAAAAGTTACAGTGCAGTATACTGATAAACATAGCTCCTCTTAGAAAGCAGTGGCAAAAAGAAAAGTCTTGAGGCTTGTTTTAAAAGAACCAAGAGTTGCAGCAGACCTGCAGTTTTCTGGAAGTTTGTTCCAGATATGTGGAGCATAAAAACTGAATGCTGCTTCTCCATGTTTTGTTTTAACTCTGGGGACAGAAAGCAGACCTGTGCCAGATGACCTGAGGGGTCTGGATGGTTCATAGCATATGAGCAGATCAGAAATATATTTTGGCCCTAGACCATTCAGTGCTTTATAAACCAACAGCAGTATTTTAAAGTCAATTCTTTGACAGACAGGAAGCCAGTGTAAAGACCTTAGTACTGGTGTGATATGCTCCACTTTCTTAGTCTTAGTGAGGACTCGAGCAGCAGCGTTCTGAATCAGCTGCAGCTGTCTGATCGATTTTTTAGAGAGACCTGTATACATGCCGTTACAGTAGTCGAGTCTACTGAAGATAAACGCATGGACAAGTTTTTCCAAATCCTTCTGGGACATAAATCCTTTGATCCTTGATATATTCTTCAGGTGATAGTAGGCTGACTTTGTAATTGATTTAATGTGGCTGTTGAAATTCAGGTCTGAGTCCATGACTACACCAAGATTTCTGGCTTCGTTTGTGGTTTTTAGCATTACTGATTGAAGTTGAGCACTGACTTTTAATCGTTCTTCTTTGGCTCCAAAGACAATTACTTCAGTTTTATTTTTGTTTAGTTGGAGAAAGTTCTGGCACATCCAATCATTGATTTGTTGAATGCACTTACTCAGCGCTTGTATGGGATTATAGTCTCCTGGTGATAAAGTGATATAAATTTGTGTGTCATCTGCATAGCTATGGTAACATATTTTGTTGTTTTCCATAATTTGAGTTAGTGGGAGCATGTAAATGTTGAACAGAAGAGGCCCCAGGATGGAGCCTTGGGGAACTCCACAGGTCATTTTTGTCAGCTCAGATTTGTAATTGCCTATAGACACAAAATAATCCCTGTCCTTTAAGTAGGATTCAAACCAATCTAACACTGTACCAGAAATTCCCAACCAATTTTCCAGTCGGCCTAGTAGTATGTTGTGGTCTACCGTGTCGAACGCAGCGCTGAGATCCAGTAATACTAAGACTGAGATTTTGCCATTATCTGTGTTTAAATGGATGTCATTAAATACCTTAATTAGAGCAGTCTCGGTGCTGTGATGTGGTCGAAATCCTGACTGGAAGACATCAAAGCCATTACTTAGTGCCAGGAAGTTATTCAGTTGTTGGAAAACAACCTTTTCAATTATTTTGCTTAGAAATGGGAGGTTTGATATGGGCCTATAATTGTTCATTTGTGAGCTGTCTAGATTATTCTTTTTTAAGAGTGGCTTGATGACTGCAGTTTTCAGGGTATGTGGGAACACACCTGAAAGAAGAGATGTGTTTACAATTTGTAGTAAATCAGAGGCCATGCAGTTGGATACAGTTTTGAAGAAGTCTGTAGGTAGAACATCAAGGCAACAGGTGGAGGATTTCAGATGTTGTATAGTGTCCCCCAGGGTTTTATGGTTGATCGGATTAAATTGTGTCATGGTACAATTATTGATTTTAAGTGGACACTGTGACGACACATGTCCTGTACCTGGAATGGAGGCACTAACTGCTTGTCTAATTTTCTGAATTTTGTCAGTGAAGAATGAGGCAAATTCATTGCAGGCCCTGGTGGATAGAAGTTCAGAGGATACTGACACAGGAGGGTTTGTCAGCCTATCAACAGTGGCAAACAAAGCACGCGCATTGTTATGGTTTTTGGTGATGATGTCAGAAAAGAAGGTCTGTCGTGCATTTCTCAGCTCCATATTATAAATGCGAAGTCTGTCTTTATAGATGTCATAATGAACATGGAGATTTGTTTTTCGCCATCTGCGTTCAGATTTTCGACACTCTCTCTTTTCTATTCTGACCAGCATGGCGTTTCTCCATGGAGATCTTCTCTTACCAGAGACCACCTTCACCTTAGTGGGCGCAACGGCATCAATAATATTTGTAATTTTAACATTGAAATTATCTACAAGCTCGTTGACTGAGGCCATATAGAGGGCAGGTGTGGACGAGAAAGCCTGAGTAAATATCTCACTGGTGTTTTCAGTGATGTGCCGTTTTGAGATAACCTCTGATTGAGAATTTGTGTGCATGGAGATAGTACTCTCAAAGAAAACACAGGAATGATCAGAGAGCGCAACATCAGACACCTGAACCTTAGAAATATTCAGACCTTTGGTGATGATTAAGTCCAGAGTGTGCCCCTTGTTGTGTGTGGGCTCCGTCACATGCTGAGTCAGTCCATAGTTATCAAGGACACAACCTAGCTCTTTTGTCCCTCTGCCCTGAGGGTTGTCAACATGGATGTTAAAATCACCAACAATAACCACACAGTCAAAGTCAATGCAGACAGTAGACAACAGTTCAGCAAAGTCATCAAAGAAGTTTGGACAGTATTTGGGTGGCCTGTAGATGTTTAGAAATAACGCTCGGGAAGAGGAATTCAACTGAAGAGCCACATATTCAAAGGAACCAAAATGTCCATAACACATCTGCTTACATTGGAGGGAGTCATTAAACAAGATGGCTACTCCACCTCCTTTCTTATGCACTCTAGCCTCGCTCATAAAGCTGAAGTTGGGAGGAGTTGACTCAATAAGAACAGCTGCACTGTTACCGTGGTCTAGCCAAGTTTCAGTTAAAAACATAAGATCAAGATTGTGGTTGGTGATAAAATCATTGATTAAAAATGTCTTTCCTGTTAAAGATCTGACATTTAATAAAGCTAAGTTTAGTGTGCTGAGGGTATTATCTGCACATTTCTTTGTGATAGTTTGTGGCTGACGAGGAATAGATACTAAATTTGATACATTTGTAGAGCCGGTTGAGTGTTTCCTGTTACTTAGCAGATTCACCATTGATTTTCTATTACCTATCAAGACAGGAATTGAGGAAGATACCATCACGTTGGGTCCTGGCTTGTCCTGGAAGGGGTCATGAGTGCCATTAGCCTTGTAGCCTGGACCCAGTACATATCAGTTAGAACTTTTAAAGAAAAGAAAGCTATCTGAATAGTCTTGAGACTAGTTGTAAAATTCACGACACCTACCTACTCCAATCAAACTAGGTACAACAAACCAAACGTAACAGGCAGAAAACAATCATAACAACCCCTCTCCTCCCCCTCCTACACAGAACACAGGACACTCTTATAGGAGACAGGGAGACACATGATATAATATGTAATACCCCCCCCCCCCCCCAAAATTCAAAAACCTACCAAGCAATAATAATGTATACTTCCACCTTGATAACCCCCCCTACACCGAACCACTCAGACCGACTGTCAACCCAGGCAAACCATAGGCCCATATCTGACTAGGCCCGAGAAAGGGCGTCAGCCACCACATTTTCGGGCCCTTTCTGGTGGCGAATGACCAAGGGGACGCCTTGGACAAGCAGGGCCCACCTCATAAGGCGCTGGTTATGATTGTACATTCGATTTAAGAAGACTAAGGGGTTGTGGTCAGTGTACACATCAATGGGGAATGTACTGGAGCCCACATAAACCCCAAAGTACTGGAGAGCTAATAACAATGCCAGTGTCTCTTGTTCTATCGTGGAGTACCTGGACTGGGCCCTATTGAACTTCCGGGAGAAATAACAAATGGGGTGATCAAGTCCACTGTCATCCTCCTGGAGCAGCACAGCTCCAGCTCCAGCTCCCACAGCGCTGGCATCCACCTCCAGTTTGAAACCTTTATCAAAGTTAGGGGCAGAAAGTACAGGAGAACTGCAAAGCAAAAATTTAACAGACTCAAATGCCACTTGGCAGCTCTCAGACCATGTAAATGTACCTGCCTCAACTCCCGGCGAGTAGTGGGAGCAGGATAGCCAGCACTGGCAGCTACCTTTTCAGACAGGGGGCGCACTTGGCACCTCCCAACCTCCTTACCTAAGTAGGTGATGGTAGCTTTTCCAAACTCACACTTGGCTAAGTTCAAAGTTAGATTGGCCGTGGCCAACCGCTGGAACACAACCTTCAGGGTGGAGAGATGGTCAGACCAGTTAGAGGAGTACACTACCAGATCGTCTAGGTAGGCTGTACAGTTGGACACACCAGCTAACACGGTATTCACCAGCCTCTGAAAGGTAGCAGGAGCGTTACACATGCCGAACGGCATTACAGTGTATTGCAAAAAATTGTCAGGCGTGACAAAGGCGGATATTTCAGAGGCACGGGGAGTCAACGGGACTTTCCAGTACCCCTTTAATAAGTCAAGTTTACTGACACATGCAGCGGCACCAACAGTGTCTACACAATCATCAAGGCGGGGCAACGGGAATGAGTCCCGCACAGTGACCGCGTTGAACTTGCGATAGTCTGTGCAGAAACGGCTAGTACCATCAGCCTTGTGAATGAGTAGACATGGGGAACTCCAAGGGCTTGTACTGGGCACCGCCAACCCATTCTCAAGCAAATAGGCCACTTCTTGTTGCATGACCTTTCGCTTACTATGATTTACTCTATAAGCATGCTGCTTAATTGGCCGTGCGTCTTGCACCTCAATGTCATGTTGCAACAAAGATGTGCAGGTGGGCACATCGGAGAACAGACTGGGAAACGCCTCCACTAACTGCAGAACATCATCTTGACACGCCCTGTCTAAGTGACCTAAATGCGCTCGTAAAGAGCCCAGCATTTCTGAATTTCCCAGGCGGGCACACTGCTGCGCCTGGTTGCGTAACACAAAACCATCTTCGTCTGCTGAGTCAGACACAGTTACACTTAGCACCGGGACACTCTGGACCTCAGGGGGTTTCGTCTCCCTGGCCCTGTACAGTTTAAGCATGTTGATGTGACACACCCGGGATTGACGTCTCCGATCAGGCGTTCGGATGACAATCTGTCTCACTCAGCTTCCTTTCAATACAGTACGGACCAGTAAACCGAGCGGACAACGAGGAACCAGGCACCGGCAACAACACTAGAACTTGGTCACCTGGGTCAAGAGAGCGCTCTACCGCTTTCCGATCAAACTGAGACTTCATAGTCTCTTGTGAATGGCTCAGGGCCTCTTTCGCTAAGGCACAAGCATCATGCAACCGCTCTCTAACGCGACTCACGTAGTCTAACACATTTTTAGGAGCAGGGTTGGTAGTCAACATTTGGTCTTTCAGTACCTTCAGCGGACCACGGACAACATGGCCAAACACTAACTCCGCTGGACTAAACTTCAAGGATTCTTGTACCGTTTCATGGATGGCGAAGGTTTGGTGCCAGCGTTCCAGTGCGCCCTGACTCTCAGGGTGGTATGCGCTGGACACCTTGTGAGTGATCTGGAGGGTTTTCAAAACCTGGGTGAATAAACGAGACATAAAATTGGTACCCTGATCAGTTTGAACCACTTTGGGTAAACCAAAGGTAGCAAAGCACTTTGTTAAGGCTGCGGCTACGACCTTGGCAGTGATTTTGCACACAGGAATGGCCTCAGGGTAGCGAGTAGCTGCACACATAATGGTTAACAAAAACTGATTACCTGATTTATATTTAGGCAGAGGGCCCACACAATCCACCAACACTCGCTCAAACGGCTCCCCCAACACAGGAATGGGATAAAGAGGAGCGGGGGGAATAACTTGGTTAGGTTTCCCCATGAGCTGGCAGGTATGACAGGTTCTGCAATAGTCAGCCACATCACCCTTCAAACCTGGCCAAAAGAAGTGTCGTAAGATGCGATCATAAGTTTAAGTCACACCCAGATGACCCGACCAGGGAATTTCATGGGCTAATGATAACACATGGGATCTAAAGGGTTTAGGAACCACAATCTGACACACAGAACTCCAGTCACTGTCCATCTCTCTTCTGGACCTCCACCTACGGGTTAGGAGTCCGTCCACTAGCACAAAGGCTACGGTCCGGTGAGCAGCTTGCTCACTAGTCATAACAGACGAGAAACACTTGGCTAAGCTAGAGTCCTGCCTTTGAGCAGCTTTCAGGTTCTGTAGTTACTGGGATGAAAACCTCACTGGAATATTTAGCCACCTCAGACTTATCAACCTCAGGCTCCTTCACTGGGCTCTGGGGAGGCAAGTCGTTCACATCTGTACTCACATCTGCACCAAGTATGGAGCTAAACAGAGAATCCTCCAAATCACACACATTACCCAACTTCCTGGCTTGGGCACGTGTAACCACACAGGAGGGAAAAGCAGTGGGAAACTCCTTTCCCAGGCCATCTAGGACAGCAGGCTGCGCTGGGGGTGTAACCACCTCCAACACTGGTACTACTAACCCACCCGCAAGATCATTCCCCATGATTAGGGTGATACCTTCCTCAGGAAGAGAAGGCTGTACTGCAACTTTGAATCTGCCACTAATCAAATCCGAACGCACATTAACAAAATACAATGGCACCGGCACATGACCAAGGCAACACACTGGAGAGGATCACAGACTGGGCAGCCCCGGTGTCTCTGAGAATGCAAACGGGCACATAGGTTTCATCATTACCTGTTAGGGACACCGATCCAGAAGACACAAAAGGATCATAGCTAGACTCAGCCTTCAAACAGGGCTTAACAGAGGATAGATTAGAGGACAGATTAGAATCAATAGGCGCAGGGTGCACCAACACCACCGGTTTGGCATGAGGAGACGAGGCAGATGACTGTCCCTGTCACTGCTGCAATTTTCTACACTCCGCTATCAAATGCCCAGGCCGGTGGCAGAAAAAACACACATGCTCTTCCTTGCCCTTTGAGCCTGGCACAGTAGAGGGCCGGTGCTCACGTGCTGGGTACACTTTCCGCATCTCAGAGCGGGGTACTGCTGCCGTGAAAGTAGTTTTATGGGTGAGTACGAACTCATCTGCAAGCACGGCCGCTTGAGACACTTTGGCCACCTTGTGTTCATTTAGGTAAACTACTAATTTCTCAGGGAAGCTGTTCTTGAACTCATCCACCATAATCAATTCCCGTAGAGATTTAAAGTCCTCGCACTTACAAGCAGCACACCATCTATCAAACATGAGCTCCTTTTCTCTGGCAAACTCCACGTAGGTTTTACTGACACCTTTTCGATGGTTTCTGAATTTTTGCCTGTATGCCTCTGGGACAAGTTCATAGGCATTAAGCACAGCAGATTTCACACAGTCATAGTCCAACCCATCTGAAAGAGACAAAGTAGACAGCTTCCTGGGCTTTGCCTACCAATTTGCACTGTAAAAGCAAGGGCCACATGTCCTTGGGCCAGTGCAAAGAGCCAGCTATACGCTCAAAAACACTAAAGTAGGAGTCAACCTCAGATTCTCTGAAAGGGGGCACTAAGGCAATATTCTTACAAACATCAAATCTATCAGGGCGATCCCTCACCTCGGCAGAAATCAGAGGTGAAGTCTGCGGGGCGCCAAGAGACTGAGAGGCAGAGTACTGGTTGGCCTTAAGGAGAGACATTTTCTCCTCCATCTCCAGTCGGCGCAACTGAATCTCTGCGTCCAACTCCATCCTCCGTATCTCAAGCCGGCAGTTAATCTCCGCCTGCCGTTCACGCTCTTTCTCCTGCTTCGTGGCCTCGAGTCGCGCTACCTGGAGGCGCAGTCGAGCATTTATACCCGACCGTGGTGAACCAGGAGGAGAAACGGAATGAGGACTAGGATCAAACCGAGGCATAGAACCCCCGTTCTCTCTCCCCTCAGGGTAGGCCTCCTCCTTCACTGGGGAGGCGGGATCATCCTCCCTTCGGTCCTCCCCAACCACAGGGATTCCTGGCTGCTCTGCAGACCCCTCAGGATCAGGAGTAGCCAACACAGGCACTGGCAAGACCCCCCGGTCCTCCAGCGCTTCCCCCACAATGCGCCTCAACTCAGCCGTCACAACATTCTTGGGCGTAGCTATGTCATAACGCTCAGCTAGAGCCTTCAAGTCAGCCACAAGTCAGCCACAAGACACAAGTCCAACAGCTCCACAGAAGGAGACTCAATGAGCTCCACGGAAGGAGACTCAATGAACTGCACTACTACTGGGGTCGCCATTTAAATAAAAGACCCTCTAACGTACACAAACTGAACCACCACACCCACAATACGATTAACCAGCTAGGACCCTACACACAAACTCTCAGGAAAGATGGACGGATCCCGGACGAGCCCCCACTGTTACATTCTTATTACGATGTTTTTACCAAAGGGGTATGGTGAATAAGAACAAACAGTCTGTGTATAACACACAGCTGGTAGATGGAACGCAACACGATACTCTGGATGTGGGGCATTCAAAACACAATACAATGTCCAAATCCAATGTACCTTTTGTCATAAAAAAGGATTTATTTCCACACAAAACTCATGAGTATACAAAAACAATGGACAAGACAAAGGGGAAGAAAATAAACAACCTAACACTCCTCCGGACGCAAACAAAGGGTAGGAGAGGGGGGCAGGGAGAAAGACCATGCGGCGGTGCCACACCACAAACACAGCCCTAAACTTCCCTACCCTTCTAACCTACCTACTCCACACACACTAACTAAATAGACCTGCCCGGAACCTAACCTACCTGCTACAACAAGTGCACCGCACGCGTCTTACCTAATGTGTATAGACAATGGTTACCTACATGGTGCAAAATGTAGACCCCAGGGTGTCTTACCTAGCCCTTCTCCCTTGGCCAAGACGACAAAGGACTAGGGGGGCACGAACCCACAATCAAACTAGGTAAAACAAACCAAACGTAACAGGCACAAAACAAACATAACAACCCCTCTCCTCCAACTCCTACACAGAACACAGGACACTCTTATAGGAGACAGGGAGACACATGATTGGACAACAAGAAAGGTAGATAATTGAACACAGGTGGGAAATCAATGAGGGACACAAGGACTGCACACACTGAGGGCAACGATGATTGACAGGACAGGACAAGGCGGGACCAGGAACCACATGCACCACCGCTGGCCAACACCTGGGGGGGACGGGAAGGAAAAACAAACACAAAAACACCACACATCCTTTCCCGTAACAGACGTATTCCGGAGGGAGAGAGAGAAGGAGAAGAGTAGGAGTGGGGCTGAGGCTTCATCTAGCCGGCCATGGCGCTACAGCCAGATAATGGGCTTTTTGCGCCCCTTCAGGGAGGAGAGGGAGACGAGCAGCAACATGCCTCCACATGAGGGAACCAGCCAGGCAGCCAGCCAGGACCAGGGAGGGCAGACAGGACAGGCTACTGCCACCATCAGCCAGGCCACTCAAGAGGGCAGGGATGAGGGTGAGGAGGAGTTCATCACTCTGAGCCTAGAGCAGGGGTGGCCAACCAGCGGCTCTTTGCCGGTCAATGTGCGGCTCCTCCATCCATTGATAAAAAAATGTTGGCTTGTGGCTCTTCCATCCTTTCATTAAAAAATAAATTAATTCATTCCATAAGAACGTTTCTCTCTCTCTCTCTCTCTTTCTCTCTAGTTTCGCTGTGCATTTCTTCCCGCCCATATTAGTGTATTATTATATGCAGATTTGTCATAAAATCATATGATTCGTTTCGCTAGTTCACAAGGAAGTCGCGTGAGAACCACTTCAAGCCAATCATATAGGTAGCAAATCACCTTGGTAACAAAATAAATGTAAACAAAATAATTTGCTTTGCGTGGATCATTCTCTTTTATGACAAACGCTAACGTAGCCTAGACTACACACAACCAAAGAATGGCTGGAAAGAAATGCGCAGCGAAAAGAAAATATGAAGACGAACACAGGACATTTTTACCCGAGTGGGAGAGTGATTTTTTCTTCATAGAACGTAATGCTAAGCCATTCTGTCTGATATGCCAGACATCATTGGGACATTTCAAAGCCTCAAATCTCCAGCGCCACTTCACCACAACACATGCTAGCATTGACCATGACTACCCAATAGGTACTGAACTTCGCCAGCACAAGTTAAATAGCTTGAAAAGTCAGATACAGAAACAGACCCATCTGTTCCGTTCATTTACCAAGCAGGCAGAGACGTCAACGCTTGCATCTTATCAAGTGGCATGGAACATTGCTCGTGCTAAAAAGCCATACAGCGAAGGCGAGTTTGTGAAGACATGCATCACTGATGTTGTTGAAATCTTGTCTCCAGAAAATGACAAACTGAAAAAGATGGTGTCAGATGTACAACTGTCACGCCACACAATTGAACACAGAATATCGGACATAAACCATGCCATTGTAACAGAATTACATTCTGATCTTCAGAAATGCGAATATTTCAGTGTGGGATTGGACTAGTCTTGTGACATATAAGACAAGCCACAGTTGGCCATATTTGTATGGTCAGTTTCAGAAGATTGTGTGATCAAAGAAGAGCTCCTTGATATTCAGCCCCTGAAGGACAGGACCCGCGGCATCGATGTGAAACAAACCATGACTGACGTATTTGCTAAAGCAAATCTGCCAATCCAGAGACTGACAGCAATAGCCCCGGATGGAGCGCCCTCTATGGGCGGAGCTGCGAACGGGCTTGTGGGCCTCTGTAAAGCCGACGACACTTTTCCAGATTTTTGGAATTTCCACTGCATCATTCATCGGGAGCAGCTTGTGTCTAAAACGCTGAATTTAGACCACGTCATGAAGCCTGTGATGGAAATCGTCAACTATATCCACACACGTGCTCTTAACCACAGGCAATTCAAACACCTGATTGCTGAACGGGACCAAGGCCTTCCGAAGACCTGCCGCTTCACTGCACTGTGAGGGGGCTTTCAAGAGGCACAGTGCTGTCTCACTTCCTGGAGCTCTTGGATGCCGTGAGGCTGTTCATGGAGGAGAAGGACTATCCACAGCTGTCAGACCCCCAGTGGATTATGGATTTGTCTTTTTTGGTCGACATGCTGAGTCATCTGGACAGACTCAACCTGGGCCTGCAGGGGAAGTTAAGATGCTGCCTGACCTGATGCGAAGTGTGTTTGCGTTTGTCAACAAACTCAAGCTGTTTAAGGCGCAACTTCAAAAGGGAGAATTTACGCACTTCCCCTCTCTGCAAAAAGCAAGTCAACATGCTGCATCAGCCGACCTGAGAAAGCAGACAGCCCAATATGCGACACAGATGGAAAAACTCCAGGAGAGTTTTGTGACCAGATTCCAGGACCTACAGCTGAAAAGGCCACAGGTTACGTTCCTCGTCGATCCTTTCAGTGCGGAGACAGACTGTTTAAAAGCCCCGCTTGTCACAGATGAAGCAGCATCGGAGATGGAGATGATTGAACTGTCGGAGGATGACAGACTTAAGTCTGTTCTGAAGGATGGAACCATTGAGTTTTGGAAAACAGTGCCAATGGAAAAATATCCCCAGCTCAAACGGGCTGCGCTCAAGCTACTCTCAATGTTTGGATCCACATATGTTTGTGAGTCTGTGTTTTCTACCCTGAAACTCGTGAAATCCAAGCACAGATCTGTTTTGACTGACACACATGTGAAGGAACTGCTTAGAGTGGCCACAACGGAATACAAGCCAAATCTGAAGAGGATTGTGGCAAGCAAGGAGTGCCAGAAGTCCCACTGAGGAGCGACAGGTAAGTCAAAAACTTGTCACATACTGACATACTGTTACTGTGCGGTAGGCTATTGTAAATTGTTATATTTTCATGTGTAGGGGTAGAGAGAGTGTGTGTGTGTGTGTGTGTGTGTGTGTGTGTGTGTGTGTGTGTGTGTGTGTGTGTGAGTGAGTGAGTGAGTGAGTGAGTGAGTGAGCGAGCGAGTGAGTGAGAGACAGACATAGGTAGAGAGAGAGTGAGTAAGTAAGTGAGTGAGTGAGTGAGTGAGACAGACATAGGTAGAGAGAGTGAGTGGGTGAGTGAGTGAGTGAGTGAGTGAGTGAGTGAGTGAGTGAGTGAGTGAGTGAGTGAGTGAGTGTGAGAGACAGACAGACAGACAGACATAGGTAGAGAGTGAGTGAGTGAGTGAGTGAGTGAGTGAGTGAGTGAGTGAGTGACAGACATAGGTAGAGAGCGAGTGAGTGAGTGAGTGAGTGAGTGAGTGAGTGAGAGACAGACATAGGTAGAGAGAGAGAGAGAGAGTGAGTAAGTGCTAGCCTTGACAAGATACCACAAGCTGCCCCCGTCTCCCATCTGCTTTCACCTCAGCCAGCCCATCTCAGTCCAGCACAGTCCAGCACAGCTTAACCCAGCCCAGTCAGTCCAGTCCATTCCAGCCGAGTCCAGCCCTGCCGAGTCCAGCCTAACTCAGCCCAGTCCAGTCCAGCCTAACCCTAGTTAGGCCTTCGCCGGTGGGAACGACGTCATTCCTATAAAGATGCAGTTTGCCACAAAAAACACCGGATGGAGCAGTTGTTCGCCATAAAAACCACGAAGGAGGAGGAGAAGAAGAAGAGAGACATTTCCCGACCGGACCGGAGTGTGTGAAAGGGCGGGTTTTATCTGAGAGAGAAAGACGACATTCCGAAGGGTCCTCCGTATGAGCAGGTTTTCTCAAGACATTTGTGTAACGCCTCCTAGAGGTAGTTAACAGTACTGAATAGTTATGTTAGATATGACTAACTCAGGGCTAGTACCAACAGATACTTAGGTCTGACTACTGAGCCTTTAGAGATGAATGTCAGCAGAGAGAGACCACACAATAAACTCACAGCAACGACGTTATACAATAATGAGAAGATGTATTATAAGATTATGGAATGTGTACAATCCCTACCTATCTAGAGCCAACTCTCTATAATGCACAGGTGCACTTTACCACGGGCCCCAAAATAAAATAAAACAAAGTATCCCTTGTCTGCAGGATTCTAAGAATCAAAAGGTTCTGAGTTTGCTCTCGGAAGCGCGTTGCATCCAATGTTCAGTCCTAACACTACCCGGGTAGTTTTAAGTGTTAAGGCTTATCTGGTTCCCAGGGGGAAATGGAATGGGTCAATGGTCTTGATTCTCTGCAGACGAACCGCACAGACGGCCACACTGCGTCTCCGGTCCGCCCACAGTCAGTCTTCGTCTCTTGGGTAGGCTCGCCACTGAACCGCTAGGGTTCAGAATCTGTTCAAATCTTGGTCAAAAACCAATCTGTGCACACGGGAAACAGTTAATTCTTTCTCTAGACCTTCTTAACTCATTTCCATCATCAAGATGATCTTTTCTATGTTTCAATCATTGTAAAATGACTTATTACATACCACAACAAGGTACTCTAGTGCAAATAAAAGGATTGTCCATCATGAAATTCCATAAAGTAACATCCATTTTAAATAAACTAAAAATAAACATCACTTTTATCTTATCTATTATAATGTATTTCAACTTAAATGAATTAGATAAACTGTATTGGGTTCATAACATCATCCTACTCCTTCAACAACATGAACTTCAAGTTAACCAAAATGAGTGCATTGCACCTTTAATGGTGCGCCACGTTATCACCGCTACATTACTTCAGCATGATGATGCTATCTAACTAAATGAGTTGGCTGCAGTGCTAAATAACACTCATAGCAAATTACAATGATACTATCTGTACCAAAGTAGTTTCAAACATAACTCCGATTGTTTTTTTGTAGAAAGAATGTTTCAAGAGGGCATCGTGTAACCAGCTAACTAGCATGATGGCTATGCATGGTTAGCTATTGCTTAGTGTCATTTCTCACCGGAGCTCGCAAGGAGTGACCGCAACAGACAGAGCTTCTCACGGTCTCTCATACACAGGAATCAGCTCCTAATAAACCAAACATGTCATTAATAGCTGATACAGATGTGGGAAGTTAGAAATGTCACATGCTGCAGCATTTCACGTCGCGGTATTTGGCAGGGAAATCCCGTTGGAAATCTCGTGGGATTTCAGACGGGTGTTATTTCGTTTTAGTGATGCACCACCGCCAGGTGGCCTCTTTGAGTAGATTTAGCAGGCTGGGCTTTGTTTTTCTCCTATAGTCTACGAATGAAGCATCATTAAGTTTCACATTCTTTAATTTAAATGCTCTGTTGTAAAGCACTTTGAGCTGAATTTATCTGTATGAAAGGTGCTATACAAATAACGTTTAATTGTTATTATTACCTTGTTCTCAAACACATGTTTTCGCCATCTGGATGTAATTTAATTATTACGAACACCTATATCTAGGCCTACAGTAGCCTATCTATCTCGGCAACTGACGTCGGGTCAAGACGTGGTGGCTGTTAGGTCAAATGCGCAAAATAACACTATTGTAAATATATTTGTTAGTAAAGATGTGGTGAACGTGGGGGTTTTGCGTTTTGTTTCTGGAACGCATTCAACTGGTAGGCTACTCGTAAACCCCGGAAGTAAATTTGAAGACGGGGCACCAGCTTATGTAGCCAAGTCTGAGCGCAGTAGGCTTTATGGCTTCAGCACGATACAAAGAAAAAATAAGCTTGATCGACTTGTGGATCCATACAAAATTGACATAGTCGCCATGAGTAAAGATCACTCATTGCCAATCATATCCGGACATTAACTATCTTGTGCATAGATAGCGGCAGGTTTGACAGTGAGTGCCTTCACATGCACAATATACACAATATTTTGTTATTTGAATGATCTTGAATATATATATATTCAAGATCATTCAAATAAGAAAATATCATGTATGTTTTTATTTATTTATACCAGCCGCCAGTCGTTCCATGAACGGCTATAGGGAATGCGCAGTTTCGCGCTGGCTACAGCCTATTATATGCACAGTTTCGCGCTACGTAGGCTATTATAAATAAGTATTATTCATTGGGGGAGCTTGGACTCGCTGGGGAATGGTGGAGAGACGCAGAGCCTCCCCAGACGCGACATCCAACAGTTGGCTGAAACTGATCTAGTCAAAAAGGATTTACCAAGATTCGTTCAAAAGGTTAAGTCTGGTTTATTGTGACAAACATACGAGCGCAAGGACTTCCTGAAAACGCAACAAGGGTGGTTTCGTCAGCGAAGTCCCGATTATGGGTTTTGCTGTGCCTTATATGCAATCAAAACAAAGGTACGGTGCTTCCAGGATGTGATTGGCTACTCCATTGTACGTCATGTGAAATGGCAGGCGTGGCCAAGAGTACAGGCATGTGACATGAGAAAAAGGGCGGCAAATGAACAAAGGATGGCTATTCTATTGTAGACAGATGGGCTGCATTCCGAATCGCATACTTCTACTACTTACTACTAGTACCTACTACAGCTGCCCTCAGAAAGTACGTACTTTGCAAGCAGTAGGCATCCAATTGGGACATACTACTCTGTCATAACATTGCGCCCTGAAAGCTGACCACATCCGTCGCAGTCCATAAAGCGACATTCGCCCACAGCTGTCCGCAGAGACGCGCAAGATTCGAGATGGTTGGCGCAGTAAATCCCTTGCAGATGCACGAGAACGCCAGAGACGCCAATACCGTCGGAGGACAAGAGCTCTCCTGTTGTTCCTTTGCAATGTATGTAGTTTGAACTGAATTGTACATTTTAACCTGATCAAGGCATTTATCCACGTCAGTAAAATTACATAATGCATTTCAGTCATTGTCATTCTATGTCCTGTCTGCATGTGAAGCAGCCTCACATTTAACTTAGTAACGTCAGTGTAAACATTATTGCCAATTCTGTTGTGTAACTTAGTTGACTGAACCTACATTTTACTAACTTTGATATGTGACAGTATATAATCAGATCATTGCAGTTGTAATGTAGTGTCCTTGTATCTCAAACTGGAAATAAACCATTCATGCAATTAAGTTAACTTTTTATTTCCCATTCATTTCACTTCAATCACCATACTCATATTCATAGGATGTCCACCCTACAACATATTGCCAGTTGAACCCCAATGCACCCATCCTGCAGCTCTACTTTGATGATCTCCTGGCTGCAGCAGTGTCTGCACCACTTGACTGTGTTCCAGCTCTCCAAGAACACGATTACACGATCCAACATTAGGATACACAGCATCACACCTCATTGTTTCTTCACCAAAACCAAGCTTGATGCCTGTTAATTTGTTCTTCATTTTGTATTGTCACCCTCATTTTCCCAAGCTACCATTATGCATTATGTTTTGTTTAACACGTGTGATGTATAAATCCAATGATCAATCATAACTACATCTAATGATCAATCATGACTTGTGTATTGTGTACTGTGTAATCCACACATCACTTTGTCCCAGTTTCACCTGTAACTTTGAAGGAAAAAGTGTGGATGCTTTGAAAGACCATTTCAAGTCCAGTGGAGGCCAAGCTACCCGTCAGTCAACAATTATTCAACACTCAGGATACAGTATATTTGACTGATTGAGCTCTAAGAAAGCACAGGTTAGTTGGTCGAAACATTTAATGAGGCATTTTAAGCAAACAAATGAAGCTAATAAAATTAAACATGCTGCAACACAAGACAAACAAAACAAACAAAGCTAAATGATCATTTCTTGGCGAGTGCCTCCAGTAGTGCCAAAAAGCGGTCCTCCCGCCTCTCCTCTCTTGACCGAGACTCATCCTCTCTCCTCCTGGCCTCCTCGTCTCTTCTCTCCTCCCTTGTAAGTTTTATTAGTCAGGTGCACATCATACAGGTATAATATGCACTGGAATGCAATTGCTAGCTCCCAAAAGTGCATAGTACAGTAAAAAATAGAAGTAATTAAGTAAAAGACACTAAAGATTTAAAAAAGAGTAAAAATACAGCACAATCTTGTTATACTGAGGGAGACTGGAGTAGTCCACACCATCTTGTATTTGTCATACCTTGTTCTGGCCACCTCCTCTCTCCTCCTGGCCTCCTCTTCTCTCCTCTCTCCTCCTGCTCTCCTGGTACCTCTCTTCCTCCCTAGCCCTGGCTGCCTCCTCTCTCCCCCTGGCCTCCTCATACCTTTGCCCCTCTAGTGCCTTTTGTCTTGCCTCTCTCTTTTCCGTCTCTCTAAGGTAGTCCAGTACCTGGCTACTGGACTGACCTCCCTCCCTCCTTCTCTTTCGTGGTGGTACAGCAGGACACTCGTCCTACACAGGAATGGGATCAGACACAGAGGGAGTTGAGACTTCAACAGCCTCCTGGCTTGCTGATGAAATTAGCAATGGTGGGGTGATGGATGGCTTACTGCCCAATGCAGCATCCATCACCCCATACCATTTCCAGGAGGCTGCTGTTGCCTCCCCTCCCTCTGTGCTGACCCCTGTTTTAGGACACTTCAAATCCTGCAAATTAGATGACAGGATTAGTTAATGACACTAAAGCATAGTAAATGGCTAATCGAAGGCATACACACAACACTGGTGACTGACTTTCTATTTTAGTTTGAGGTTCTCCCATTTCTTTTTTATGGTGGCTGGTGTCACCTTCCCCTCCAAGCCAAGCTCAACCACAAACATCCTAAGGGGACAAGGAACATGCCCAGCAATGACAAATGCTCCTTTCATCACATTTCGTAAAATAGGGTCAAGTGTTACTCACTCAAACCCCTTTATTGCTGCATTTCTCTTCCCAGTGAACAGCTCCTCCTTTATGGGGTTATTTTTGTGCCAAAATTCTGCGCACGCACAAATATGTTTTGCACACGCGTAAACTTAATATCGAAGAGAAATGTGTCGTTGCGCAAATTATTATTAACTTTGAGGAAAGGAAAATCTATTTTGTACTCAATAAAAGTGTATTTGCACGGATGGTAAAGTCCATATATGCACGCATGATGCCTGATCTGCTCGCTCCACTTCCTTGCTCTGTGCGTGGCGCACGGTGTGTGTGCTCAAACCTCTGCCTGCTCGCTCAAAGCTTTGCCATTATTTTTGTGCCAATATTCTGTGCGCAGGAGGGGATATCTGAGCGCATAAAGAGATGTTTTGCACACGCATAAACTTAATGTCGAAGAGAAATGTGTCGTCTCGCAAATTATTATAAATTTTGAGGAAAGGAAAATCTATTTCGTACTCATTAAAGTGTATTTGCATGGCTGGTAAAGTCCATATATGCACGAACGAAGCCTGATCTGCTCGCTCAACTTCCTTGGTCTGTGAGTGGCGCACAGATTATCGTCGAGTATCCAGCTGCAGACTCACACAGCTGTCCGCTCGTCAAATTTGTGCCAGAATTCTTATTGGCTGGCCTGGTCTTCAATCACAATATGTCCTGGCCAATGGCAATGAGAGGAGATTCCCATTATAAGATCAGAGAAGGCGCAGAAGAAGAAGACGACGGGAGAGCAAAATGTCGGAATCTAATACACCGCGACCTGTAAGTTATACGTTTGTAATCCTTTAACTATTAATATTATGGTGTTCATATCTTCTTATGGCGGTTGTTTTTGAACTGTATTTAACCTGTTTTTTCGAGCCAGGTAACAGCAAGTTAGCTAAGTTTGCAAGCTAGCTAGCTAACTACCGTAGCTTAAGTATTAGCACTAATGTTAATGTTAGCTAAGGTAAGACTTTACATAGCACTAGCTAACGTTCGCTAGCTAGATGGCTAACGGAGGCTCTGACCATTTATCTAAATTTGTGGCTCAGTATCTGACCAGTAATATGTCTAGCTACTAATTTTAATTTGTAGGCTACTGTAGCTAACTATAATAGTGTTTTGAACAGGAAGAAGAAGCGCGGTCACATGAAGACTGCGCACTACAGCCAGATGTGAGTATTTAGTCCTTGATTATATAACTGGCCTACTTTAAATTCACTTTCATGAAATCCATTTTTAGATGTCTAGTAGGCTACATAATTAACCTAGCTTGCTCACTAGCTATCAGGGTATTGCCAGAGCTGGGCATGGCAGTTATACCAGATAGTTAGTTAGATTTAACACAAATGACATTAGGCAAATTACATATCATCTGTGACATCCT
Source organism: Borostomias antarcticus (assembly GCF_949987555.1). Lineage (NCBI taxonomy): Eukaryota > Metazoa > Chordata > Actinopteri > Stomiiformes > Stomiidae > Borostomias > Borostomias antarcticus. The sequence goes on from NW_028176062.1 coordinate 159,897, forward strand.
TTAGTAAATTTCAGATATGATTTACTTGGACAGAATGCGCTTCATCTCATTTTTAAATCATACTTGGGCTGCGATCATGGGTTGATAATTGTGTGTATGAGATGCCAAATAGTAACTTCTAGCAAGCCATTTAAATTACTAGCAGGCCATCTAAATACTGGCCTACACTTAGGCTATTAACATCCACATCACATACATCACATACACGTTATCCACTAATGATATTTAAACGTTCCACTACCTACAATATTGCCAGCAGAATCTTTAGACATATTTATAGTGAGCTTTTTTGTTTGGGAAGTTAATTTGACCTTATCTTTCCAACAGGATATGTTGAGGCAGCAGTTTACGGAGAGACTTTTAACAAAACTTCAATCTGCCATAAACCAGCAACCACTCAACCTGGATTACTTGGAGTTCCTTAGCCGCCACGAGCTTATTTTATTTGAGTCTTTTTCTGAACAGATAGACATTCCCCCAGAGATTATAGAAAAACTACGACACCTCAATCAGATTGTCAGTTCGGAAATTGAGGCCAGCTCTATGATTATTGTAGAACTGGAAAGAGAAGTTCGTCCAGGTGCTGGGTGCCCCAAAATTGTGGTGGAGAGAGAAAAACTGAAGAGTTTACTAGACACACATCTGCCTGTCTCTTGCATTGCCAAATGCCTTGGTGTTTCTAGAAGGACAATTTACCGAAGGATGCAAGAGTTTGATTTGTCTGTGAGAGGATCATACAGCACAATGACTGACCAAGAGCTTGATGATGTGATTTCGACTTTCAAGACTGAAATGCCAAACGCTGGGTATCGCATGGTTCGGGGACAGTTGACTTCAATGGGCCTCCGTGTTCAGTGGTGTAGAATCATGACATCCATGCATCAGGTTGATGCATCAGGGATCTTTTCACGGCTCATGCAGTTAGGATGTGTTGTGCGGAGGAGCTATTCTGTGAAAGGCCCCCTTTCCTTGGTCCATGTTGATACTAATCACAAACTGATAAGGTAAAATTCTTTACATTCCAATAGTGCCACAAAAATGATGAAACTTAAACACCTATAGTAAGCATTAGGTTGTCCTAAAGAATTTAGAGTTAGCATGATGTGTTTAGCTTAAACAGTGTAGGAGCAGTTTAAAAGACTAAAGCCAAAAACACTGGATACTATACAGTATTTTTCCTTTTCTTGAACAGGTACAATATTGTTGTTTTTGGTGGAGTAGATTGCTACTCAAGAAAGGTAATTGATTTTTACTTAATGTGGTTGGTAAATTAGAACAGCTAAATCTACTGTTGGTTGGCTAAAATGTATGAATTCTCAATTTGAGCTTAATATTTCATTGTGTGGAGACCTCAATGTCTGCATAGGGTCATATCCTTTTCAGCTACTGTAAACAATGTATATGTAAAATGTCATGTGGTGTAATTGTAGGTTATGTACTTGGATGCTTCAACGAACAACAGAGCATCGACAGCATTTGCTTTTTTCCTGAAGTCTACACAGCTCCATGGCTTACCATCAAGGTAACCAACAAATAAAACACAAACATGAGGATTGAGATCTGACATTTTTACATTAAGTTAAAGATAATAATAACAAGTAAAGTGACCACAGACATTTTTGGGATTCAACGTATCATTATGTAGATTGCACTGTGTACTTGCTATAGAAAAATGACATTGGCCTTTAGATGGGTTCCTTATAAACCTCGCTTTCACTAACTATTTCTGTCTGCCACTGGCATCTACTGGATTTGAAAGTAATGTATATTATTCATTTTCATTTCAAATGCAGGGTTAGGGGGGACCAGGGAGTGGAAAATGTAGACATTGCACATTTCATGTTTGCTACACGTGGAACAGGAAGAGCAAGCTTCATATCAGGAAAGAGTGTGCACAATCAAAGGTTTTTTCTTTTTTTTATGTAGTTGCTTTTTAGTTGTCTGGCATACTTATTATAGTTATTATTATAAGCTCTGTTTTATTATAAGCTCTGTTTTTGCCGCACAACTGCTCCTACACTATTTTAGCTAGACACACCAGTCAATTAATAACAACTGCGTTTCAGGATAGAGCGCCTTTTGCGAGACGTCTGGGTTGCTGTTACCAGCAAGTACCATGACATTCTACACACTCTTGAAGAGGATGGTCTGCTTGACATCTCCAACACCCTCCATCTCTTTGGTGTGCACTACATCTTTCTTCCTCGCCTCCGAGCAGACCTGGATACCTTCATTGGAGGATGGAATCATCACCCTCTACGGACTGAGGGAAATCTCACTCCACACCAGCTGTGGCATATGGGACATATGCAAGATCTAGACGAAGGGGAGAGACTTGAGGTACTCTTTGTTAAAATGTAGTCTTAATGACAATGGGTTTCAGTCATCTATTCAATCGGTCACAATTTTTATAACAGATAACAAAGGCATGAGTAAACAGAGTATGGCTTTTTACTTGGGTGGGTTTGTAAACAACCACATACTTGCAAATGTGTTAACAATATTTTAACTACATAGTCTTAGAATGTTAGAAATGTTTGGATAGTGTGAAAATGTGTCAGTGTGACATTACTGTTGACATTAATCTGTTTATAATTGTGTAGGATCTTCAGGACCCAGACATAGACTGGGAGAGTGCCATACTATCAGAAGACTACAGTGGTGCAATTGAGGTTCCTGAAATTGAGTGCCCACTAGATGAGCAAGCCCTGTCAGAGCTACAGAGAGCCATCAATCCTCTTGAACATTCACCCTCACATGGTCGTGACTTATACATACGTTTCTTGCATAGTATCTGAAATATCAAACCATCGTCGAACCATGCTGCTGCCGGATATGCAGTATATTAGTTGTGGATAGAGATTAGTGGATAGATTACTTTAGGGTTAGGGTATGGCATTACTTTCTTTTTTGTAGGTGTGTAGGTGTTGGAGTAGAGTGGTTAGTCTATATATGTAGGAGTGGGTGGGTGTGTCTGAATAGTTTTGTGTGTTTTGAATCAGTGTTTTATTTGACAGCACACTGATGTCCTATTCTGTGTGGAACCTCAGGAAGCAGTAGCTGGAGGATGTGAAACAGGTGGACATCACCATTTCCCAACACTCAGCTTCACAAATACAATACAATCACAAATAAAATATTTTCGTACAATTTGGTCTATTTTCTTTCTGGGTTTGATTAAGTGTATTTTGGGCACACGACCAGCAGAGGGCGACGGTTGAGTGTGGGGCTCGCGGCAGAGTTCTTTTGATGTCTGTTGCGGTATAGGAATACGATTTTAGCTTCACCTGATTCTTGTTTATTTTATTGTTTACATCAATTTGATCTAAAAACAAATATGAAGCATTACTATTCATAACTGCAACACAATACACTTAACGGCAGCCCTGCCAATAATCTAACAACTTTTGTGTAGTATATTGCCTTATCTCAGTCATGCATAGGTCTATAATGATTTGGATAAAAGCGTCTGCTTAATTATTGTAATGTAATGCGTAGAGACATACAGTAGTCTATCCTACACAATGAAAACAATCTAAAATTATTAGGTCTATTGAAGAACTCAAAATTATGTTCAATGTAATGTTTTGCCAGTACCTTGATCAACATTCCAAGAATATTCATAGCACATCCAATGATCATAACGGGACAGCCCATGCCGACATCTCCTTGCCATTCGATGTGTGAATGGGTTCAATTTTGCATGTAATCATGCTCACTGTCACTTTTCAACATCTCATGATTATTTACACACATGTTGGGTGGTTACAAAGGAGAGTCTCAGTCAGATTCAGATTCATTTGTCAAATAGTAGCCTGTCGTATACAGTGATATTTATACACTAGATATACTGACACTATGGGGCGAATTCACTAAAGCGGAATTGCGGCAGTTAATGCAACATTACATTGCGCGTTGCTCCAGCTATGTGCTCCGTTGTAAAAACCCATTCACTAAAGACATTAAGCTAATAATATCCCAGCGCAAACACGCCCATTCGGGGTTTGCGGATGAGTGGAATTTGCTGCTGATATAGGAAATTACTATAAATACTGCGCATACAACTCGTATGCATATCATTGGAGGATGGCAGACAGAAAAAGAAAGATACGATTTTCACTCCGCGAACTTGAAGTCCTCACGAACAAGGTTCAAAAACATGTCTCACAGCTTTCCGCAAAAAAAGATCACGGCTGCAGCAAAAAATCATATTTGGGGTTTAATTTCCCAAGCAGTCAGTGCCATTGGTGTGTGTAAACGCGGAAGACTGCAAACGGAGGTGGAATGATTTGAAAAGACGAACAAAGGAAAAATTGTCATTTATGTTTATGCAAGATGCAGCACGCTATGATGATCTGGCATACTTTTGGTGGAGTGTATAACATTGCCCCACCGGTACGATCTAGGCATCTAAAACGGCTTTTCAGGATTCCAAATGTGCGCTCAATCACACCGTGCGTCCTGATGTGAGCCCGGTTGTACGCCGCCTATCCAATGTTGGAAGGATTACGCACGGGAGTCATCATCCATGGCTGAAGATGATACCTGCCGTCACCTATAATACAAAAGCACATATTTTAATTGCACATTTGCAATGAATATTAAAGCAGTAACGTTTTCTCTAAACAACTTTCTTACCCAGTAACCAGGTATTGTCCTCCATGTCTTGCATGATCCCATACAGGCCGCTGCTCCTAAAAATGTAGCGTTCGTGTACCGACCCAGGGAATTTGGCAACCACATTCGTGACAATATTATTGCCGTTGCATACTACCTGGGTGTTCATGGAGTATGTTTGCTTCCTATTACGAAAGACATGCTCGTTTTCTAATGGTGGTACTATGGGTATGTGAGTGCAGTCAATTGCACCCACAACATTGGGGAAGCCAGAAAAGTTGAAAAACTCCTGCTTTGTCTCCTCAATTTCCCGCATGTTTTGAGGAAATGTGATGTTTTGTGGAGCTAGTCTTACAATTGCTGGTAGAACCTCCCACATGGCCCTGCTGATGGATGGCTGTGATAGACCAGAGCCACCTGCCATCGGTGTCTGGAACGATCCAGACGCAAGAACCTGCAGTGTTGCCAGCAGTTTGGTAATCCCAGGTATTGCATGGGATCTTTTATTGACTGGCTCAATGTCATCTTTGATTTGGTCGAATAGGGCAAGAATTGTTTGAGCTGGCAACCTGTATCTCCGGAAGTCCGCCAGTCAATGACTTTTCCTAAAATGGTGTTCTGTTGCACCCCCTATTGTTAAATATTTTCTAGATCATCAAATACACTATATTTTTTTTATGTTTTTTTAAAAATGTATACCTATATCGGCCGCCAGCCGTTCAATGAATGGCTATAGGGAATGCGCAGTTTCGCGCTATATGTATAGCCTATTATATTGACAGTTTCGCACTATGTAGACTATTATAAATAAGTATTATTCATTGGGGGAGCTTGGACTCGCTGGGGACTGGTGGAGAGACGCATAGTCTAAAGAGCCTCCCCAGACGCGACTTCATCCTCCAGTTGGCTGAAGAGCTGCGCGCCGATGGATGGCGTCCAAACAGCCACCGGCGGCGGCTCTCGCAGTGTCCACAGAAGAACACCCCCCAAAAAAATACCTGCATGGTGAAGACAAGCTGCAGCAAGAACAGAACTGTCTACCAGTGCACAAAGTGCACCAAAACTGTCTGTGGCAGTTGCACTGCCAAGGTGCAGATGTGCGAAGTGTATTTGAGCTGCCGCTTCAACCGCGCGTAAGAGCAGAGCGCATCAACTCGTGTAGCCAATAACCTACAACTAGTAGCCCATAGCCAATACAACGGCTTATTGTTTTTTCGTATATCAACTAGATAATTAGATAATTATGAATTTTATTTAGTGCGAAAATAACATTTTGTTGTGTTATTTTATTGCCATAGTCATAGTGAGTAGTATGAAAGGAGAACATTAAGCCTTGAGTTGTACAGTACAATCCTAAAACCGTATACCGTAAAAAACAATGCGTTCTTATGGTACGCTACGTCCATTGAACGGCTACTGGCCGATATAGGTAGGCCTATATAGTGAGCCGCTGCGGTTCTAGTGTTAAATCAAAAAGTGACATTCTTCTTTTAAATATTCTCTCCCAAACAACATGCCTGGCATTGCGATGCCTTCGCCTCGCAACAATCACTGCTGCCATAATCAGCGGAAAGGCTGGCCATGACACCCCCCTTGCGCTTAAATACCACCACGTCTCTGAAAACGGAATCCTTTAGTGAATTCGCCCCTATGTATCTAAATGTGGTGAGACTGTATATACTAGCTAGTCACTCAGGTGCCGGATGGCCTGGGGGGAAAAGCTCTTTCTTAGTCTCTCTGTGCCTTCCATGTGGGTGCGGTACGTTTCCCTGACTGAAGCAGAGAGAACAGGTGGCTGGGGTCCTTCAGGATTCTGTTGGCCTTGGTCTTGCATCTCTTGGTGTAGATGTCCCCGAGGTGAGGGAGTGGCCCCCCTAATGCATGTTCCGTTGACCGTTCCACTCTGTAGGGCCTTGTGATCCTGCGTGCTGCTGTTCCCGTACCAGGTGGTGATATTCCCAGTCAGGATGCTCTCAATCGTGCTTTCCTCACGCCGAGTGTCTGTGTGTTGACCATGTCAGGTCCTTGGTGATCTGGACACCAAGGTACTTGAAACTGTCCACTCTCTCTACAGGGGCCCCGTTGATGGTTATGGGGGTGTAGTTCCACTCCTGCTTCCTCCCAAGGTCCACCAGCATCTCCTTTGTCTTTGACGTTCAGATGGAGGTTGTTATCCTGACACCACTGGGTCAGGAGCCTCATTTCCTCCAGATAGGCCCTCATCATTATTGGAGATCAGGCCTATCACTGCTGTATCATCAGGGAGTCTATGAATTATCGTAGGCCTATATAAACAACTCCCTGTGACATAAAATAAAACTTTATTTATTGGAAATTGTGATCACTGTGTGCAGTGAATTCAGCATGTAAGGTACAACGGAAGAACCCTGTGTCATTGAGAAGTCATAACACTTTGGCAATGTCAGGAACTATAACAAATGTGCTTCAGTTATGAAACATTAAAATAATTGGCGTCATTCTGCACATTAACTCTACAGATAATGCTAGAAATATAAATCTTGTCAGAATGACCCCCTGCGCCATCTGCTGACGGAAAAGAGCATTGCAGTGTGATTTTGAAAATTTAATGACATCTATTCTAGAAAGTAATGAACATTTCATATTTTACACTGAAACAATTTTTATTCAACAGTTGAGTGACTTTTCTAGGCACTACTGTAACAAGCTCTACATCACAACTGTATATAAATTAACGATATACAAAAAGCTGCAAGATCAATAAACAGCACAACCCTGTATTGTGGCGAGATATGAAACAATTTTTATTCAACAGTTGAGTGACTTTTCTAGGCACTACTGTAACAAGCTCTACATCACAACTTTATATAAATTAACGATATACAAAAAGCTGCAAGATCAATAAACAGCACAACCCTGTATTGTGGCGAGATATAACATTCAAAGTGCAGTAAAGGAAACCATTTATCGTCTCTATGCAAACAAACATTTTATAACACTGCTGTCCTCCTGATACATTAACCTATTCAGAGAAGCCCTATGTCAGTTTTCTAATATTCATGTAAACACATAATGGTGCAATGGTTTCTGAGACATGTACACACTTGCACTTATTTTCAACAGTTTGTACTACAGCTGTGAGGACATGGTCCCAGGGATTTCTGTAGCTGACAGAGTAAATCTAAACTCCCAAACCTCCTAGACACAAATCGCCTGGTATATCTTTCTACACTAAACTCCCAAACCTCCCACAGACACAAATCGTCTGGTATATCTTTCTACACTAAACTCCCAAACCTCCCACAGACACAAATCGCCTGGTATATCTTTCTACACTAAACTCCCAAACCTCCCACAGACACAAATCGTCTGGTATATCTTTCTACACTAAACTCCCAAACCTCCCACAGACACAAATCGCCTGGTATATATTACTAATTAAACTCTAAAAAATCCTCCACCATATCTAACTGCCTCCGTCATTATTCTTTTGAACTCAGGGCCATTAGTCAGATGCTGAACTGGAAATGTTACTGTACAACTGCACGCACTCACTGTAGGGTAGCACACAGTGTGAACACCTAGCTTCTCCCTACAGCTATGTTCAAAATCAAATGTGATTTTAAAATCTCTCTTTTCCTGTGGGAGGATGGGGATGTGTGCTTGACCCGTCATCCACTTGAGGACATCCTGCACGGAGAGGGGTTCTGTGTCGTCAGCAGCAGTACCGACTGTCTCATCTGCAATGTAAGATTCAGTTTTCAATAAAATTAAGACTAGACAAGAGCTACTTTGGCTTACGGTCCAAAACTTGTGTCCTTGTAACATTTATTTTTAGAAGAATATGGTCAAAGAAATGCAGCATTTATAAATATCTATGGGTTTCTTAGTGTTCCGCACAGTAGAAACATTATAAAACTGACGTAATACGTTATGTACCTGCTGCTTCAAGCTCCTCCAGGAAATCTTGTAGGAAGTTGACAACCTTCCTCTCAGCGTTCTCATTCAATGTTCCTTTTTCACTGAAACTTGGCTTGCAGTGCATCATTATGAAATCAGCGTCCGGCTACAAAGAAAACAGTAAATAAAGCAATTTTTGATGAATATTGGATCTCAGTGTTTAAGAACTAGAAATACGGGGAAAAGAGCAATGTCAGGAAGAACAGAATATTACAAATGATGCACTTACTTTGATGATCTTCCCAGGAACGAACAGGGATTTGCAAGCCTCAGAGTTTTCAGCCATCTGATCCACCAGGCCGTACAGTGCCATACCTTTGCGCAGTTGTTGGAGGATTGGGACCAGTCTTGTTGTAGAGTGCAAGACAATAGCCCTTTGAAGACAAATCATGCAAAAAGTGGTTAAAAATAAAAAAAGTACAAAAATGATATCACAAATTAGCTTTATTCTCAAAGTCCTTACCGAATGATGATTTCTTTACACTCCTCTTTAATCTGGCGAGTATATCCACAGGTTAGTATATCATCAGCTAACGACATCAGTGTTTCAGGATCTGCAGCATTTTCAACCTGAAAAGACAAAATAGTAAAAGAAGACAGGGTGAGATAATATGTTCAAATGTTAGACCTGATGCATATCTAAAAAAGAGTAAAAGTGAGTGTTTACCCTGCTGATGAGAAGAGAAGATTCTAAATCAGTCACATCCTCCTTAGACAGAGAATGCAAGGTCACTTCTCCTGTGCAGAGGAAATTGTAGCACCACTCATTCAGAAATGCAGGAGCTGGGCCACCTTGTGCTAGGCTGACAGCCAATATTTCACCAACAGTTCTGTTTTTAAAAGGGGAAAAAGTTGTAAGTTGTAAAATACAATGAAAACAGTCCTTGTCTACGTTTCATTCAAATAGAAAAAGACTTCACCTGAAATTCTCGTTATCCAAGTCTGTCAAGGAGTACTTGGGATTTTTGCCCCGGCTCCCAGTTCCCTCGAAGAATCTGTTCTCAACACCTGAAACCATATCTTAAGCCAAGAGCAAAACCTGCTTTAAGATTACCCTTTGTTATTGTTATCCATCAGAGCAAGACACGTACATAAACTCACCAGTCAGAAACTCTTTCCTAAGAGCTCCAGTATCAATGCCTGCCTCTCCTATGTACTGTACTTTGACTGTACTGACTGGAGAGACTTTCTTCCTGTTCCACTGAAGAATGCCCCTCTCTAGAAGGTCTTCTCTGCTTACACACAGTTTAAATTCTTTAGTGGTGTCGACTTGCTCTTCAAGGAAGCTTAGTACATCGTCTGCACTGTGAAGGGCAAGATATATTGAATCAATCGCAAACATGTTTGTAAACCTTACTCCCTTTTAACATGCATGGTGTTTTGGAAGATATTAAGGCTACTAACTCACAATCGGACCAACAGAGTTGGTCTCACATAAGAGATGGTTATGTGATTGTGTAATGTGTTTTGTTGATTGGTGAACAGCTTCTTTAATAAATTTGAGAGACAGCCAATGTTGTGACTGGCTGTTGGTAGAACAATAACGAAAGTGGCCCATTCTGTATTTAATGTAAATGGTAAGCTTGCCTTAAAAACACAACTTACCTTTTTGGTGTACATACAGGAGCTTGAGCAGGAGTACTTTCATCAGTGTTGTTTGCAGCAGAACTCCATGCACATGTCTCACTATCACTACATGAAACAAGATAAAAAATAACATAAAGTCCAAGGCTAAAACAATGCATATACACAGACATCATGATGCTTCTATTCAAAGATGTTTATGATACTTAACACAAGCAAAGCAGATCACCTTTCTCCACAATGGCTAGCATGGATTGTGATGTAATCTTCTGTGAATTCTTTGGTGCAAATTGGACAAACCACCTGAAATTTGAAAAGGCTGTTATGTTACAAACACCTAACACACTGACAGATACTGGCCCAATGGGAACAATAGTGTTTTTTGAGGTTAGCGATGTGTTATGTTTACATTCTTCGTCTTGTCCTCAACCACCCATGCATCTTCGGCGGTCTGCAGATTCATAACGACAAGGCAATACTTTCAATAAACAATTAATAAACAATCCATGTATTTCCGGTCATGTTCCAATTATCACTGGCACCTAGGGCTGGGGGCGATATGGCCAAAATATGGACGATTCACGATTTTAATCTATTTTTTTTCTGTTTACATGGACTCAAGAGAAAACAGGATTCAAAAATAGTTTTCTTTATACACTGACCTTTTAGAATAAACAGTGGAAACATTGAGAGGCATTCCAGTAGGCCTATGTCATTTAAGTAGGCTATGTCATCAATTTTGGTAGGCTTAGATGTCCTACTACAGGGTAGGCTAATAAACACGGCCCAAATTTGAGAACTGCTTAAGAGACGAGTCACATCTCCAAATGAATCCACTGCATGAGAATAGCCACCTCTGAAAATCCATACGGCTCAACACAACCAACTGGAACGATAGTTGTTTTTGATGTGATGTGTTACGTTTACCTTCGTCTTGTCCTCAACCACCCATACATCTTTGGCGGTCTGCAGATTCATAAAGACAAGGCAATACATTCAATAAACAATCCATATCTTTCTGGTCATGTTCCAATTATCACTGGCACCTAGGGCTGGGCGATAAACACCTGAGCAATCGGCAGAGAGAGAGGCATGCAAAGCGGATATAATTTGAAAGATTAGAAAGGTTTTGGAGGACCAAACCTAGATTTTGAAATGTGCCCTGAAAGAACTGCTGGTGCTGGCGCTGGCGTTTGAGTGACTGTGACAGCAGAGGAAGCACTAATCTCCATTTTGCAATTTAGCCATTTTTCACATTGTGTAAAAAGCTTAATGCTAATTAATCAAATTAATTCGAGACATAGCCCAGCCCTACTGGCACCAAAACACTTTGCCCTCACCTGTTCCTCATCCTCAGTGTCATCTGACAGTTCTCCCTTACAAGTCTGTATGTGCACTGACAGCATATGCAACGGCATGGATTCGTTGCACTGCTGGCATGTGCTCTTGGGCATCTTCGCAAAGTGGTGGCTGTCAGGAGGCAGAGGAGAGGTGTCCAAAGTCTCCTGGAGTGGCACTATATAGAACGTGGCTTTGCCACCACTTGACACAGCTCGCAGAGCTGTAGCACAGTAGCCCTCTGCTTCTGGCGGAATTACTATCAATTTTCTTTGACCACTACCACCTTTGAAGGAAAAAGAAATAGAAAATCGGCATTAAGTGCAGCTAAGGCAGGTGGAAACCTGGTGAAAATCAGATTTCCTTATTTTGTTGATGAGCAAAAGAATGTCAATGGTTAAATCTGTTATGCTACAATAAGTACTTAATTCACAATTAAGTCTGTTTACAGAAAAAAATGACAGTGATGGAAATCGGGATGTCGTAAATAACAGTAAAAGACAAAAACCAAGCAAAGCTAAATCTTAGATTTTTGTGTTGCACACCTGCTGCTTTGTGCAAGAGCCATCCTCCGCGAAGGGCCTCCATTTTTGGGTATGCCTCAGTCAGGATCCTTGAAATCTTGGATAAGCAAAGCAGAGGGACAGAGAAAGAACATAGGGAAAAAGTGGCACATGACTAAGGCTATGTCTTGTCGTGACTGCATTTCACACTGAGACGAACTACTGGACTGATAACTGTACCTCTGTGTGATTGCTGTCTTCAGGAATACATACGGTCTGTCTTCCCAGACCCATCTGCAGAAGTTCAAGCTCCTTTGCTGGCAAAGGTGTCCTGCTTGTATGTTTTGGCAGCAGGTAAAAATGCAAAGTAAATGTCTTACTGGTGGGCTCTTTTGTGGCAGTTAAAAACCTTTTTTTGCCACGCTTGCCTGCTTTTGAGCCATAATAGCATGGGAAAGATCTGAGGATTAAAAAAATAAGTGGATATCAGGTTAATAGAATAGAATAGCAAGTTTATTTGCCATGTGTAACAAGTACAGGTACATTGGAATTCATGTAATCACTTGTCCTTACAGTATCTTATCAGTGCTAATCAGTTCCTTATTCCAGTCCTAGGTACTCAGCTAGACTTTTAAAGGTTCCCAAACTGGCAATTTACTATCTGTAGACTAGCGGTCCATCTGTAACATCCTCATCTATTTATCTCATCCGTTCATGGAGGACTATGTCTCAGATGGGATAAGTCCGAGACATAAGTCATCCATAACAAGAAACCGTTGCATTTACAATTCTAAATATCATGCATACATTTTCTAAACCAGTTAAGTTACAGATCAATGTCTAATCTGATCATGTATGCAACAGCAAAACAAACTGCCAATGAAACTTTATGAACGAATGGGTAAGCATTAACCTAGACATCTCCTGCTGCACAGTAACGTTACTTGGTCCTGGTCTCGTCTGCTGCACTGTAATGTTACTTGGCCCTGGTGTCATCTGCCGCATAACGTTACTTGGCCCTGGTCTCTCAGTCTGCTGCACGTTACTTGACCCTCGTCTCTCAGTCCCGGCCTCGGGGCTCATGGTACCAAGCAGCAATGACACCAGGTCCCTGGCCACTGACTCTACTGTACCATGCCCCTAAATAAATTTAAACAAGTTAACTTAAGCACACAATTTAAAATTAAATTTGCTAGATATATATTAGACATCACAACTAGCCAGAGCCTCCGTTAGCTATCTAGCTAATGTAGCTAACGTTAATGTTAGCGCTAGCTACATACTTAAGCTACGGTAGTTAGCTAGCTAGCTTGCAAACTTAGCTAACTTGCTGTTACCTGGCTCGAAAAAACAGGTTAAATACAGTTCAAAAACAACCGCCATAAGAAGATATGAACACCATAATATTAATAGTTAAAGGATTACAAACGTATAACTTACAGGTCGCGGTGTATTAGATTCCGACATTTTGCTCTCCCGTCGTCTTCTTCTTCTGCGCCTTCTCTGATCTTATAATGGGAATCTCCTCTCATTGCCATTGGCCAGGACATATTGTGATTGAAGACCAGGCCAGCCAATAAGAATTCTGGCACAAATTTGACGAGCGGACAGCTGTGTGAGTCTGCAGCTGGATACTCGACGATAATCTGTGCGCCACTCACAGACCAAGGAAGTTGAGCGAGCAGATCAGGCTTCGTTCGTGCATATATGGACTTTACCAGCCATGCAAATACACTTTAATGAGTACAAAATAGATTTTCCTTTCCTCAAAATTTATAATAATTTGCGAGACGACACATTTCTCTTCGACATTAAGTTTATGCGTGTGCAAAACATCTCTTTGTGCGCTCAGATATCCCCTCCTGCGCACAGAATATTGGCACAAAAATAATGGCAAAGCTTTGAGCAAGCAGGCAGAGGTTTGAGCACACACACCGTGCGCCACGCACAGAGCAAGGAAGTGGAGCGAGCAGATCAGGCATCATGCGTGCATATATGGACTTTACCATCCGTGCAAATACACTTTTATTGAGTACAAAATAGATTTTCCTTTCCTCAAAGTTAATAATAATTTGCGCAACGACACATTTCTCTTCGAAATTAAGTTTACGCGTGTGCAAAACATATTTGTGCGTGCGCAGAATTTTGGCACAAAAATAACCCCATACTCCTTCTCCATCCTCCACTGGATGAGTTGCTCAGTATGTTAATCTGTCCCTAACAAATTAATGATGTTTTCCAGTGAGACAAAGCAGTTGACTGACTAGTACTTCAACTACCTAGTTAACGTTAGCTAACTGACGTCCTGGATAGGCTCGTGCATTAACAGCAAACTATTTTCTGGTGAGCTGAATTGGTATGTCGTACCGTACATAGCTAGCTATACTGACTTGGCTTGCATTCTGCTTTTTGGCAAATTTGACGAATGATGAGAAGAGTGAGAGGTAACGTTGTTAACTTCAGTGCACCACATAGCTAGCTAGCTAACTAGCTGGCTAGTTGATGTTACAGAAGTAAGTTACGCTTGTAGCTACCACTATAGATACCACTAGGCCACTGGCTGAGGTTATAGGTTTACATTTGCGCTCATTTATCCACTTAGCTTCGTGCAGCAATAGTATCTTTTAATGTTTCAATTATACACACAACACGAGTCGCTACAAATATGTAGTGACGTTACTGTACTAACACTTGAATGCGCTGCCGCTGCCGCTTGCACATCTGTCTGCACGCCGCAGGATTCATAATAAAGCCTCCAGCGCGACTCGCACGTGACGTAATTTCCGCTGCGCACAGGATTGTGGGTCAGAATAGGCAGAGAAGACTGCTGGCGTGCATACTGCAAAATACGACCGGATGTAGTATCACATCCTGGCATTTTTGCCATACTGCATGTGGCATACTATGTATTGGGACATACTACTTTCTGTTTTGGCATACTATATAGTAGGGTAGTAGGCGATTCGGAACGCAGCCATGGCCTTCTGGAAGCCATTTTGAATGTTAGCACAGCTATGTGAATATTTGGGGGAGGTGATGAATTACAAGCGAAGTGAGAGGACAAAGGTTTAAGGTGTTTGGATGTAAATTCCTCAACAATCCCCCATTTGTGCCTGAACAGGTACACAAAAATAAAATATAAAATCCAAACACAAAGTGTAAACAGTCAGCTATGCTATACATGTGGAAAGGAAATAATCTCTCCACTAGGTGGAGCAAAAAAAAAAAAAAAAATTTTTTTTATTTTTTTTTATTTTATTTTCTTTCCACGTGCAAAATCACGCACCAAAACCCCTTGTTTCAGAAATTTTACAGGAAACAAGGTAAAAAAGATGACATGATTATATACTATTTATAGTCTAAGAGTGGACAACCATTCACCAAAAAACTTGATTTAACAAGGCAAAAAAGATAAATGGTTACCAGTGTAAGAAGGGCAAAAAACCTCTTAGTCAATTTAGAGGAAAAACCCAAACTTATTTATCAACTCATGTTTCAACCATTGTAACTCTTGTAAACAAATGTGATATTTTTTCAAGATAATTTCAAAGTTCATTCACTCTTGTTGTGAATAATCGCATGTAATGTCCTATGGATCATAGCTTCCATGTTTGCGTCTCTGAATGTTTAACCCTCTTGGCGCCAGTTTTTTTTTTGTTTTAAACAATATTTTTACATCTAAATTTCAAAAGAGTGTGGCTTCAGAGTGGTTAGAGATAGAGACTCACTGTAAATGAGACAAATGTTGAGAATGATCCAAAGTTTATGTTGGGTCTAAATTTATCCAACTAATTTGCATATTATGATGTCATAGGGTGGCGGCCAACTTGAATTATGCCATTTTTCAAGGAAATATGGGATATTTTGAATCAATTTGAACTTATTTCAACAAATTTCCCCACCTCTGTCCATTTGTTATGTTATCCAAATATCAAATGAACAAGAAAACAGTAAATGGTAAACCAACAGTAGTAAACAAACTAATTACTAGGCCACATAGTAGCATCACTCACGTAAACAGAAGGCGTCTCTTAGCTGCAGAGGCCTGTGTACCTATCTATCCAGTGTACCTATCTATCCAAGTGACACTGTTTAGTTTTTCAGAGTGTGGTACCTCTCATTGCAAGGCACAGCACACAGAGCCACACACTGGCCCTGCTGTCCCCTCTCAACATAGGCCTACTCATCATTGTTTACAAAATGCAGAAATTACGGGATGATTTCAAATCTGTTCCTAGATCACTTTGCCAAATCCAGGTGTAAAAGTTGGTCAAAACTGTGCCCAGTAGTCCTCAATCTCTGATTTCTCTACCAGCCCCATGGACAAATATCATCCAAAACTTGCTCACAATTGAACCTTATGGCAGCCATTTGGCGTTTTTCCAACGCAATAATCTACTAAATTCTGCTGACTCGCTCTCTCAATAACTCTGCTCCGCTCAACCCACAACTGAATGAACAGTCATCGTGTGTATTTATAGTAAACGTGAGAGAGGACAAAAACATATCTGTAAATATACTGTGCTTACTCTAACTGTACAAAATCATTGTTTTGATTGGTCATAAGTTGTGCGCGCGTGATTCATTTGCAGGCTGCTCCTTCTCCGAGCGGCCGCGGTGTCTGATCTGGAAACATGACGCTATAGTCAGACTGGCCGAGTGTCATGGAGAGGAGACTTACCCTCAGCTCTGGGGAAATCTGTTGTAACGTGAACCACGGAATGCGCAGGGCTTCGTCACCTCAATCATTCCCAAATGACCAGGAAAAGTCGCTAGATTTGTCGAGATTATTTTGTTGTACGTGGGATGTCTTATTTGTACAAACACGACGCACAAACTCAACTTTAGATGGTAGGCTATCTTGCAATGAACTCTCCATCCTGGTATTTTCGAGTAGTTGTAGATCCCCATCCACAGGGATAGACAAAGTAGGCTACTGCACCAGGCAAAACAACCTATCCCCATAGTTTACTTTGTGGTTGGGCGTAAATACGGAAGTCGGCTACACAAATGGATAAACCGAAGCTTGCCAGACAGCGCAATTTGTCTTCTTTTACAGGTAAAAAACCGCTTGTCTCTAGGTCAAACTATTTCAGAAATATGCCGTCCTAAAGAACATATGGTATTGAGGAGCGCTGGCGCGCCCCGTGTATAAAAGAGGGAACTCGTAATGAGATTTTCTCAAATATATTGCATTGGAAGATGGTGTCCTACTGAATCGAGAGCAACGTAATACATGTCTGCCATCTAGTGGTGGCGGGAAAATCGAGGTTTCAGCGTGTAAATATCATAAAATCACTGTTTTACTCAGTAACGCAGCTTGTCGCAGAAATGCGACTTTGGCGCCAAGAGGGTTAATGTAGGTTCCAGTGTGTGCGATTAGAGGTGCAGTCATTGCTGTTGAGATTGTCCACGTTGTCATACCACAACCACAAGAAGGAGGTGACCGGCAAGGTCAGTCTCCGATTGCTCATCAGAGGAGAGGAGAGTGTGGCGGTGACTGTCAAGGTCACTCTCCGATTGCTCATCGTCTTGGATTTTGACATCTGTAGAGTGTAACAGAGTCCAGTCATTCTTGTTCACAGTGTATATCCAACAGTCATTTAGGTGACACTTCTCTTTTGGGCAATAGAATGTCACTGGGGAATGCAAGGCGTCTTCTCTTCTAGATCGCAACTTCAATGTCGCGTTGTTTGAATCAGTTATGTTCAATGTTAGTTGCAGTGTGTTCAGGTGTGTGTGCGTGTGTGGTGCATCTTGTGAGGTCATGGCTGTGGAGTTTCTCCATGTTGCCATCATAACGACCATGAGAAGGAGGTGACCAGTAAGGTCATTTTTCCTCCGATTCCTCGTCAGAGGAGAGGACAGTTGTGGCAGCCCATGGCTTTGGCCTCTGAGCCCTCTGGTTCAGCTGCATCCTTGATCTCCTGGTGTTGGCGATCCCCTGGTGGAACGTCCTCTGCTGCTTGGACCCGTCGGCAATGGCTTGCATGGATTCACGAAGTCCTCTCAGCTACTTTGATCGCTGTCTGCGTGGTGAGTAGAACCTGGTACGGCCCGAGCCACCTCGGCGAGTTCCAGCTCCTTTGTCTGTGGTCGCGGACCAGGACCCAATCCCCAGGAGAGATGTGATGCAGGAACCCCTCCTTAGCCTCAGGAATGGCGGTCCTCACTCTGTTGAAGACATCCCTGGCATGGAGAGAGTTCAATAAAATCCATCATAACATGTTCCCATGGCCCACTTGGCCGAGGATGTGCTGACAGTTCCATTTTTGACGGGTAGGTTCCTCCCGCAACATCTACTTCTCTTCCATGTTTTCTGGCCTGTTCTCAGGCTGCTCATCTGCTCCTGGTAGTCTCTTGTCTCCTCATTGGGCAGGTCTACATAGAGCGGTCAGCCAGCGAGCTCTCGGAAGGTGAGGAGGGAGTCCCTGTCCTGGTTCAGCAGGGTGAAGGTGCGGTGGGACACGGTGTCCGTGTGGACGCCACACAGCCAGGGCGCCAGCAGCACGTACAGGCTCTTGAACTGAACCCGGTCCATCCCTGTACTGCTCCACGTAGGGCCCGCCCGGGTCGTGCTGCTGGAGGGCCACCTCGGCGCTCCCGCTCCCCCAGTACAGGCTGATGAAGTGCTCCGTCTGTGGATCCACAGATGAGAGAGACAACAGAGACAAAACAGAAGAGAAAAAAGGAGAGTCCTCTCGTCTGGTCTCCCTGTTCCCCTCTTTGGTCAGGAACGGTTATCCGCAGTCTGTTGGAGATACTCAGAAACATGGTTAAGCGCAAGCTCCTGCTTTGGGGAAAAATGTTGTTATTCAGTCAGGAAAACTTAAACAGGGTGTCTGTTCAAGTGTCATTAGAGCCAGTCTGCAGTAGCCTACAGTGACATCAGGGGCAGTGTTAGAATGACTTTAACACGCCCAGTCCCCAGTCATGATCAAGGTAATTGGATTTGGCTCTAGAATTTCTCTCGCGATTTTATGAAAATAAAATAAAATAACCACATTCTCGTCTCAACAAAACAACACCCCCTAAGGGTGAAAACAAAATTTCCTGAAGTCAGGATAAAATAGAGATGGGGCAAAGAAAATGACACTAAAATGAACTCCCTCTTCTGCATTTGAGGACAGAGTATTGGGCACCGCTTCAGACAAAATGGTCTCTTCCCTGTTTCATACTTATCTGTCGCTCACAGTGAGTCGGTGACATGGCGTTGGCCTTGCATCTCACGAACCCCAGATCGCCCATCTGTAGGGAAACAGGCCGGTAACCTCCATCTGCACCTCCGGTCCTGTGCCCGTCTCCTGGTTCGGCATTCACCCATCACTCCCGGAACGACAGTTGTCCCGTCTGAAACAGGGAGAACACTCCAGAAATGTCCAAGAATGACCCTCAAGTCATTCGTGACTCCACACAGTTCATAGCTTCATGCTGGCGAGGGGCAACCACTCCTTGGTAGCCCACACAATGCACTCCAGGAAAATCTGAAAACATCAACACAGAACTTCACAGAAAACAGAACATCCTATAGAAATAGACTAAACCTAAATTACTACAAAGCAGAACAATCTAACCAAGGAGACGTGTACACACACCTGAATCA
This sequence comes from Borostomias antarcticus, assembly GCF_949987555.1. NCBI lineage: Eukaryota > Metazoa > Chordata > Actinopteri > Stomiiformes > Stomiidae > Borostomias > Borostomias antarcticus. Next base: position 179,481 of record NW_028176062.1, read on the forward strand.
AAAACACAGGTGAAATGTAGGCGACATCCTCAAGCTTTATCGAACAAGACCCGCTTAAACAGAAATGATATATAATGCTAAACATCCAGTAACCTCATGTTCCTACATATATCAGAAAGAGATAGACAAGACAAACAACAGTTAAACAGACAAACAGCAGGTTCCAAGCAGTCCCCAGGAAGGCACGATCCAGGCTCCTCAAAGACCTGCCGCCCAGGGTCCATAGCACCTGAAAAATAACACTCAACACAGACTGGGGTCAATATAGCAGAGGGGAAGGCCTAAAGCCAACTCCTCACAAACACATCATCATTATATGAATGAAATTCATACAGTAGAATGCATAAAACGAACAGCTTATGGCCATTCATTGACTATTGAAACATAAACTCCTGAAATCAAAACGAAAACCATAATTTAAAACTCAAAACCTATTCAAAACCCTGTCAGACTTTTGAGTTCGCACCAATACCTAAAAGATCATCCTCAGAAACATTAACAACAACTTAAGACTCAAAGGCTCTACATCTATTTCATCCTGTTTATTTACCTTAAAAAAAATATATATGTCTCTATCTTGGCTAGTTAAAATCTCCCTTGTGAGTTGTTCAAGGGAACTCCAGCAGGTGGCGCTCGACCCCAAATCGGAGGCTCTTCCTTCCTGACCTGTTCTTGTTCGGACGAATACCTCATATAAAAGGGGCGCGCTTAACTCGTAGAGAGAAGGGGCGTGGCTAATGGCGGGAGCATGAAAATGGGGAAGAACAACAGCCTGGTTGGGTGTGAGCACGGAGCAACGAGTCGAGGGGGGGAAATCTAATTTTAAATCAGTGTTATTCTGCTGGGGAAATGGCGGAGAGACAGTCTGCTGAACCTCCTTATCTTTCCTTCCTGACCTAAAAAACCTCTCTCGTGCTACTCTCTCCCAAATCTTAAAAGCAGACCAGTCTATAGAATTAACAGGCTTTTCCCTTAACCTGTTTATTTACCTGTTACATCTAGGCATCATGTTAGTAGCCGGTGTTACAGGGACACCTAGTGGTGCTCCCAAAATGTTGCATGTAAGACCCGGATGTTGTATTTGAGCGTGCGCGGGCAAATTCAGTTTAATAAAAGCTATACTGAAACAAATCCCTAATAAACACGACGCAGCCTAAAACCCCAAAACAGCAATGAAAGGAAACCTTATAGTTAACTCACGGCGGGAAAGAATACAATTTCGAAAGAAACAGACACATTAAACCGCTCAGTAACTCACCCAGTCCACTTGGTCCTTTGTTCTCTGGCTCAATGGCGGATCACCGGAGAAGTAGTTTCCCTGCGTCTCCCAGACAACCAGCTAGCCTACTGGAAATCTAGCAGTTACGAATTTAACAGTCTAAAAAGTGTACAAAATACTTACAATACTTTACCTGGATCCATGGCGCGCTTAACAAACAATACAAGGCAAGAGCCGAAGCTCAAACATTAAACAACAGACTAACAACCCCGTGCACATACAAGAGAGAGCCGAAACTCCAACAGTAAAACAACAGACTAACACGGGAACGCAAAACAAAGAACGACCACAGACGACGAAAAAACGACTAGCATACGACTTAACACACGACAAGCATGCTCGAACTGCACCAGCCACTTGGTCAGGGCTAAACCTTAGTCTAGATCCACCAAAACACTGTACAGCCAGGTTTACCAAACCACCCGGGATCAAAGGGACAAACGCTTCTACCAGAAACGCGGATTGGAACAACCAAACACTCCCGTAGCTACCTCCGTTGAGCAAAGCATACAACGGTTCTGCGGTTTGACTTCCACCCGCGACCGGCCAAAGGGAAGCCTGTTCTGTGCCAACTCTTTGGCGTATTTAACTCAAAAACCCGTTCTAAGCTGCAACCGATAAACAACCTAAATTGTACATCAACTACAGGGGAACAAGATTCACGAGACCAAAACTCACACTTCTTCTGAACAGCTTATACCCTCGTAACGAAACAAGGACGAAGTCAAAGGACAATACGATATAAATATATATTGCTGTTCACAACTTCCTTAGATAGTTACTTACTAAATACGTACTAAAATACCCACGCTGGGGTTTCTGTTTTCAACAATCTAGACCAACACAATCTGAACCAAATCAAGGCAAATACCAAGCATAAAAGGATTTGTTAAAACGTACCTGTGAGCTTCAAGAATCCAGTGGTAGAACTGAGGAAATAATCTCGGCGTGCGCTCTGGCGCAAGAGAGAAGATTGATTTTCCAAAGCCCACTATAATGGACCGACACGTCTGTCACCAGTTCATCCACTGGAATCCCGAAGCAACACGCAGGCAGTCCTCCCTTTCATCCGCGTCGCCAACTGTGATGGTATTTTAACTGATCTAGTCAAAAAGGATTTACCAAGATTCGTTCAAAAGGTTAAGTCTGGTTTATTGTGACAAACATACGAGCGCAAGGACTTCCTGAAAACGCAACAAGGGTGGTTTCGTCAGCGAAGTCCCGATTATGGGTTTTGCTGTGCCTTATATGCAATCAAAACAAAGGTACGGTGCTTCCAGGATGTGATTGGCTACTCCATTGTACGTCATGTGAAATGGCAGGCGTGGCCAAGAGTACAGGCATGTGACATGAGAAAAAGGGCGGCAAATGAACAAAGGATGGCTATTCTATTGTAGACAGATGGCCTTCTGGAAGCCATTTTGAATGTTAGCACAGCTATGTGAATATTTGGGGGAGGTGATGAATTACAAGAGAAGTGAGAGGACAAAGGTTTAAGGTGTTTGGATGTAAATTCCTCAACACTGCGCGCTCTGGCCTCCAAACAGCCACCGGCTGCGCCCCTCGCAGTGTCCACAGAAGAATACCCCCACCAAAATACCTGCATGGTGAAGACAAGCTGCAGAACTGTCTACCAATGCATGAAGTGCACCTAGCTGTCTGTGAGAGGCTATAGCAGAGGATATGTGCGAAGTGTATTTGAGCTGCCGCCTCAACCGTGCGTAAGAGCAGAGCGCATCAACTCGTGTATAGCTACAACTAGTAGCCCATAGCCATTAAAACGGCTTATTGTTTTATTCATATATCAACTAGATAATTCGATAATAATGAGTAGCCTAGTAGGCTAAAATTAATTCAATAGGGCCAAATAAGCCTTAAGTTGTAGCCTAGGCTACAGAACAATCACAAGACGCATAGGCCTAGCCTATCGTAAAAAGCGTTCTCATAGGCCTATATTAACTTAGATAATTATTAATTATGCTCAGGTCATAATGTCCGTTGAAAATAATTCCCTCTAAGCAGAATTTGAATTGTATTAAAATAGGCTAAAATTAAATTTCCACATATTCTGATTCCTTCTAGGTCTATATAAAAAAAAGCATTTTTTTAATGTGTAGCCTAGGCTATAGGCTTCTGCGATGAACAAAACAGCCACAATGTAGCCTGCTTAGCGAGCGAGAGGGCAGTCTACCATAAAGTGTAGGCTATAGCCTAAACATAATGTAATATATCTAGACTACATGCATTGTGGTATTTCTTTATATAGGCCAGCCTGCAATTGTTTCTCAATAAACAGTTATGTCATCCTCTGAGTCCGAATGTAGGCTAATAGACCGGCAGCTCTAAATGCCTTCCCAATCAATGAGACATGGTTGTAAAAATGATGTTTTATTGATGAAAAGGGTAAAACTTAAAAACATGGAGAGTCATTGCATTGATCGATGCAGTCCGTTCAAATAGGCATCAAAAGATAAAGTAGGCCCATTTAAAATGACCAATTACATCTTCAAATCCCTTCTAATCTTGGCCTTTGATAGGGTTTTTTCCCGCTATACTGCCATTTATATCCGAACATTAACTATCTTGTGCATACAGAGCACAAACAATGAAACAATGAAACGAATAGATTTCCTCCCTGTCTGTGGCATTCATTCGCTACCAGCAAACACTGAAAATACAGGTCCTCAATTTATTTAGATTAGACTAGCCTATCCAACTGGACCACTCCAATGAATGTTGAACGTAGCCTACTTTTATTCTTTAGGTTTCACAGAATCGGCCTACAATGTCCACACATGCATGCGCCATCTGACTAGCTCGTCACTCGCCAGCGAACCTGGACTAGACTATTGTAACCCCCCCCCCCAAATTATTTTATATTCAAATAAACTGGATGAACCGGTTTCCTAGCCCTGGATCGTGGGGAGGGGGGTAGCCTGCGTTAGCGGGTGCTTTGCCATGACCGACCATTGAATTCGCTAGTTTGATTGATAGATGGATTTAACGTCCAAAGTAGATTGTGCAAGTATTGTATAGGCCCATGTGTAAGAGATGAATGGTTGTAACCATGAACTCAGCCAGAGGTAGGCCCTACTGTAGATTATCAGCATTATCACCAGTCTCAATTTATGTTTTCCTCTAGGCTACGTGTTGCCATTCATTTAAACCACCATCTCATCTAGACTACTTCTGTTGCTGCATTTTTACATTTATGCTTTCATGATTTTAGAGCGCAATAAACATTTTCCACGATTCCAATAAGTCCATCCATTCATCCAACTTTGTGCTGAGCGCAGCGCAGGCTGGTAGCCTACTGTCAAGGATCACGACTGATGCACTCCCATAACACGTCTCGCAACTTACCAGACCATCAAGAGAATTTAAATATGAAAGACCTTGGGATTCCAGGAGTCAAGGCCGTTTCAGACGGGGAGCGATATTCCGCCTGCGTTCTCGCTCGGATCAGCGGGGGACGCACGCGTCCTGTGCAGCGGGGAAAGATGACTACAATTCAGCTCTTGTCGCGGGCGGGCGTGTGCAGCATTACTTTACTGCCATTATTTTACTTATATGGGGCAAAAGTGGTTTTTCTTCCTGCTTCTGCCTAAGCCCTCCACAATACCACAACACAACGGTGTCATGTTTTACCGAAGGAGAAGTGAAGAAGACGGTAGCTAGCAGTAGCTAAAGCAGTTAGCTAATGTTATGATCATTCCTCTAGCTGCTTTGCTGCTAATGCGAGTTCGTCTCCGTTCCTGCCCGAGAAACAGAAGTTGAACTAATAGCATCAAAATCAAAATAGCTACAGGAATCATCGTTGTAAAGTTAGCTATCTGCTTTTTAGCCACCGACAGCTACCGTTAATATTATGGAAGCTGCTGTCGTGAGCTAACTATCACGGTCTTATCGTGCAGCTTCACAGGCTGCTATTAGCAGACAGCACTAAAGTTGACAAAATCACACTTGCACATCATTAGAATTCCAACCATTTATATGGGATTTATCATTCAACTAAACATGGAACCTGAATACTACCTGATATTTCAACCTGCTGCCATCAGTGATCTGCTTGTTTGAGTCATGAATATCTTACGCAGTTACATTCCATGTAGTGTCCCAAAACTGTTAAATCATTCCCCATGTAGTTCACTATGAGTCGCACTCAATACATCCATGGTAATAGGGAATAGGGAGTGAGTGAACCATTTCAAACACATCTCTGGTCATCTCCGTTAGCCATCTTACTCGTCCTGATGCCATGTTCCATATGAGAACACTCAGCCTAATGTATTAAACTTCTACTTGTCCCGACAGTTAACAGATATAGACCCGGCGACAGTTACAGAGATAGAAACTATAAATAGATAGGCTTTGTTCGTAATAATTATATTACAACCAGACAGAGAACAAGGAGTTTGAGAACGGTAGGCTCATCTAATGTGCGAGATGAGCTACAGCAATGGGTCAATGAGTGGTATTACTGCGCCCCTATGGGCAGGCGAGCGGTGGTGCGGAATGACGTAAAGCGCCTGTTAGAATACCGCGGGTCAAGTTACATTCTTATGTTCCCACATCTGTACGAGTGGATTAACCATGAATTTGGGTCCACTTGTAGTGTTTTCCTACCGAGAAATCGTCCAGTTCTCTTCTATAATGTGCTCTTCTTAACGTCTGAGCAAAAATGTGACAAAACACACGATGAAGATTCATCTGGATTACAATATAACGCGCACGCGCCATCTAGTGGTGAAACACGATATTGCAATTCAAGGGAGATTCAGATCTACTGTGATAGCCATACGTTTCATGTGGGCTACATCCTCCCCTACTAACACACGCAGGTTGCGCTAACGTTCTACATACGGCCGCTATAGGTGACGATTCATCTGCGCCACGTGCGGAAATTACGCGGCCATTTACGGAAACGCGAGATCTGCCGATTAGTAGCCGCTACGTTAGAACGACACGTCATTCAGAAGTTGCGGCCGCGTGCAAAGAACGCACGTGATGGTTGCGCACCAAGATGGCGTCCTGACCACACCGTTTTTACCGAGTGCTGTTCACTAAGTTCAAAACTATATGTGAAAACTAAATTAGAGCTCTCTTACTTGCTTACGTTATCATACAATATATTGGACCTCGAACTATTAACAATAAGCGGTCTGTTGACGACTTTTGACAAGTCAAGTTTGATTGTTAGTTGTTTAGCTTAGCGAAAGCTAATAGTGCTAGGTAACATTAGCTTAACGTTAAACTGTGGATGCTAACATGGAGGCTACTACTAGCCAAATGGACACTGAGAATTCACTTGTTGACAACTGCCACTCTTACTGCCTGGTAGATCCACCTGTGATTTCTATCCCTGAGGACTTCCCTGCCCTACCCGTCACCCCATCAAAACCTCCTGCACCGAAAAGGGAGAGAGCTCAGCGTCCCGATGCCGACTCTGATATTGTGTTGAAACTCTCACAAGTGATTAACGCTAGAGCTGACGGCCTTGAGAAATTGATAAGCAACAACACGCTGCAGATTGAAGGCTTGAAGAAGACAATTGACTTTGCGTGTGCTGAGATCCAGGATGTGAAGGGGAATGTTTCCCACATAGAGAAATGCATCGCCAGCGAGGAAAAGCGAATGTCCACGACGGAGCAGCGGTTGGCAGAGCTGGAAACCTACTCCAGATGCTGGAATCTTCGGCTCTATAGGGTTCCAGAAAACGAGAACCAAGATGTACGCCAGGAGACGATCCAGATCTGTCAGGCCGTCACACCAGAGAAAAAAACCAAACTACCTGATGTCATTGACACTGTTCATCGTCTTGGCCGCAAAATGAAGGATGATTCCAAGCCCAGAGGGATAATTCTCCAGTTCACTTCAAGAGTGTATCGCGATGCAGTATGGAAGGCAGCAAAGAAATCTACTTACCTCCGTAGCAACGGTCTGCGCTTCGCTGAGGATCTGTCCAAAGGAGACCGAGAGAGAAGAAATCCACTCTGGCCGGTGGTGGAGAAAGCACGCAGCGAGGGAAAAGCTGCGTACTTCATCGGTGGCCGTGCCTTCATCAAAGGATCCGAAATAGCACTGCCTGCCTGAAGCAGTGTGTTATTCGTTCTGGGAAGTAATTGGAAATACGGTCTATAATGTAGTCTAAACTGCAAGTCGGGTACCTTTTGTTTATGGTATTCGTTTTCTCCCGTTGCCTGATCTACTGAACTGATGAAAATGACTGTTGACTACTGTAGATTGCCTAGGGCATAAGAAGTACCCATTTTGGTATTGTCTGGGCTAATTGTTTCGTTTTGACTATTATATTGATAAGCAAACGGCTTGAACCAGTCGCTAATACAGATGTGGGAACATAAGAATGTAACTTGCTGCAGCATTTCACGTCGCGGTATTTGGCAGGGAAATCCCGTTGGAAATCTCGTGGGATTTCAGACGGGTGTTATTTCGTTTTAGTGATGCACCACCGCCAGGTGGCGTCTTTGAGTAGATTTAGCAGGCTGGGCTCAGTGTTTTTCTCCTATAGTCTACGAATGAAGCATCATTCAATTTCACATTCTTTAATTTAAATGCTCTGTTGTAAAGCACTTTGAGCTGAAGGTATCTGTATGAAAGGGGATATACAAATAACGTTTAATTGTTATTATTACCTTGTTCTCAAACACATGTTTTATCCACCTCGATGTAATTTAATTATTACGAACACCTATAATATATCCAGGCCTACAGTAGCCTATCTATCTCGGTAACTGACGTCGGGTCAAGACGTGGTGTCTGTTAAGTCAAATGCGCAAAATAACAGTATTGTAAATATATTTGTTACTAAAGATGTGGTGAACGTGGGGGTTTTGCGTTTTGTTTCTGGAACGCATTCAACTGGTAGGCTACTCGTAAACCCCGGAAGTAAATTTGAAGACAGGGCACCAGCTAATGTAGCCAAGTCTGAGCGCAGTAGGCTATGGCTTAAATTATAAATGAAAAAAACATACACAATATGTTATTTGAATGATCTTGAATATATATATTCAAGATCATTCAAATAACAAAATATCGTGTATGTTTTTATTTATTTATACCGGCCGCCAGCTGTTCAATGAACGGCTATAGGGAATGCGCAGTTTCGCGCTGGCTACAGCCTATTATATGCACAGTTTCGCGCTACGTAGGCTATTATAAATAAGTATTATTCATTGGGAATAGCTTGGACTCGCTGGGGACTGGTGGAGAGACGCAGAGCCTCCCCAGACGCCACATCCTCCAGTTGGCTGAAGAGCTGCGCGCTCTGGCCTCCAAACAGCCACCGGCGGCGCCCCTCGCAGTGTCCACAGAAGAATACCCCCACCAAAATACCTGCATGGTGAAGACAAGCTGCAGAACTGTCTACCAATGCATGAAGTGCACCTAGCTGTCTGTGAGAGGCTATAGCAGACGATATGTGCGAAGTGTATTTGAGCTGCCGCCTCAACCGTGCGTAAGAGCAGAGCGCATCATATAGCTACAACTAGTAGCCCATAGCCATTAAAACGGCTTATTGTTTTATTCATATATCAACTAGATAATTCGATAATAATGAGTAGCCTAGTAGGCTATAAAAGGAATTCAATAGGGCAAGCCTTAAGTTGTAGCCTAGGCTACAGTACAATCACAAGACGCATAGGCCTAGCCTATCGTAAAAAGCGTTGCGTTCTCAGAGGCCTATATTAACTTAGATAATTATTAATTATGCTCAGGTCATAATGTCCGTTGAAAATAATTCCCTCTAAGCAGAATTTGAATTGTATTAAAATAGGCTAAAGTTCAATTTCCACATATTCTGATTCCTTCTAGGTCTATATAAAAAAAAACATTTTTCTAATGTGTAGCCTATAGGCGATGAACAAAACAGCCACAATGTAGCCTGCTTAGCGAGGGAGAGGGCAGTCTACCATAAAGTGTATAACCATAATGTAATATATCTAGACTACATGCATTGTGGTATTTCTTTATATAGCCAATTGTTTCTCAATAAACAGTTAAGTCATCCTCTGAGTCCGAATGTAGGCTAATAGACCGGCAGCTCTAAATGCCTTCACAATCAATGAGACATGGTTGTAAAAATGATGTTTTATTGATGAAAAGGGTAAAACTGGAAAACATGGAGAGTCATTGCATTGCTCGATGCAGTCCGCTACCAGCAAACACTGAAAATACAGGTCCTCCAGCGAACCTGGACTAGACTATTGTAACCCCCCCCCCCACAAATTCTTTTATATTCAAATAAACTGGATGAACCGGTTTCCTAGCCCTGGATCGTGGGAGGGGGGTAGCCTGCGTTAGCGGGTGCTTTGCCATGACCGGCCATTGAATTTATGTGTTGCCATTCATTTAAACCACCATCTCATCTAGACTACTTCTGTTGCTGCATTTTTACATTTATGCTTTCATGATTTTAGAGCGCAATAAACATTTTCCAGGATTCCAAAAAGTCCATCCATTCATCCAACTTTGTTCTGAGCGCAGCGCAGGCTGGTAGCCTACTGTCACGGATCACGACTGATGCACTCCCTTAACACGTCTCGCATCCCCAGGCCATCAAGAGAATTTCAATATGAAAGACCTTGGGATTCCAGGAGTCAAGGCCGTTTCAGACGGGGAGCGACATTCCGCCTGCGTTCTGCTCGGAGCGGGGGACACACGCGTCCTGCGCGCAGCGGGGCAAGCTGAACACAATTCAGCTCTTGTCGCGGGCGGGCGCGCAGCCTAGTTCCATATGAGAACACTCCTCGGTCCAATTCCGTATAGTAGATCAGCCTGTGTACTTTCAACGAATGTATTATTAGACATAATATCATAATAATATATAAAGCCTTCAACGACCTCCTGCTGCCTGCCTGATGGTCTCAGGGCTAAAGAGACCGCGCGATCATTCCTCTAGCTGCTTTGCTGCTAATGCGAGTTCGTCTCCGTTCCTGCCCGTGAAACAGAAGTTGAACTTATAGCATCAAAATAGCTACAGGAATCAACGTTGTAAAGTTAGATATCTGCTTTTTAGCCACCGACAGCTACCGTTAATATTATGGAAGCTGCTGTTGTGAGCTAACGTGCTATCACGGTCTTATCGTGCAGCTTCACAGCCTGCTATTAGCAGACAGCATTAAGTTGATAAAATCACACTTGCACATCATTAGAATTCCAACCATTTATATGGGATTTATCATTCAACTAAACATGGAACCTGAATATTACCTGATATTTCAACCTGCTGCCATCAGTGATCGGCGCGTCTGCTTGTTTGAGTCATGAATATCTTACGCAGTTATATTCCATGTAGTGTCCCAAAACTGTTAAATCATTCCCCATGTAGTTCACTATGAGTCGCACTCAATACATCCATGGTAATAGGGAGTAGGGAGTGAGTGAACCATTTCAAACACATCTCTGGTCATCTCCGTTAGCCATCTTACTCGTCCTGATGCCATGTTCCATATGAGAACACTCAGCCTAATGTATTAAACTTCTACTTGTCCCGACAGTTAACAGATATAGACCCGGCGACAGTTACAGAGATAGAAACTATAAATAGATAGGCTTTGTTCGTAATAATTAAATTACAACCAGACAGACAACAAGGAGTTTGAGAACGGTAGGCTAATCTAATGTGCGAGCCAGCAATGGGTCAATGAGTGGTATTACTGCGCCCCTATGGGCAGGCGAGCGGTGGTGCGGAATGACGTAAAGCGCCTGTTAGAATACCGCGGGTCAAGTTACATTCTTATGTTCCCACATCTGTACTTTTTTTTCTCTTTCTGTAAGTATTCTGATAGGATAACACGTTTTATGGTAATTCTGTTTAGAAGGCAGCTAGGCTACCTGTCCTAATTAATTTTCTCTTTTTGGAATTTGGCGTTCAACATATTGTTCTATGCAAAGCGTTCTATGTAGTTGCAAGTTAAGTCTTTTTGATGTTATGTTTTCAATCGAATTGAGATTTTAGATAGTGACACTCTTGGTTTCATTATTGATTTATTCACTTACGAGCTAGTGACGAATCAATCCTTTACCAGTTGACTTTTTTCTTTTCTTTTTTGAGCACTATTTCTCTGTCAATAATCACTCTTAATGCCAGGGGTTTAAAAAATACAGTTAAGCGCAAAGCCTTGTTCTTATTTGCTAAACAGCACAAAACCGATTTTTGTTTTTTTTCAGGAGTCTCACTCAGTTGTCAATGATGCCAATTTTTGGAGGGCACAATGGGGCAATGATCTGTGGCTGGCACATGGCTCTGAACGCGCAGCGGGGGTAGCCAACTTGAAAGATAAATTCTCTGGAAACATTTTGCACTCTGACTGTGACCCCTCTGGTCACTATATTTGTCAAATCCTTAGTATAGATCGAGTCACGGTTATTACAGTCAATATTTATAGATATCAATCTAAAACTCAAAATGATAATTTACTTGAATTGCTAGAAAATCGAATTCAGCATTGGCTAAATACATTTCCAAACTCATTTATTGTAATAGGGGGGGATTTTAATATGATATTAGACAGCTCTATTGACTGCTGGCCACCACGTTATCATACTGCCATAGCTGAGAACTTGAAGCTATTCATTGACAAGTTTAATTTGATTGATATATGGAGAAAGAAATTTCCAGGGTTGAATGCGTATACTTGGAGTAATAAAACCTCCAGTAGACAGTCTCGTTTAGATTATTGGTTAGTATCAAAAAGTTTGAATGTAGATAATATCTCTGTTGCTATTATTCCCACCCCTTTAACAGACCATAATGCAGTTTCTATCTATATCCCTTTACATTCAGCTAAAATCGACATTTGTAAAGGCTCATATTGGAAACTTAATAGTTCCCTTTTGAAGCATGAAGCAGTGAAAATAGAAATCCTAAGTATGATCACACACTTCTGGGACAAGGTTCGATCTGAGAAGCTATATTGCAATAATTGGGAATTGTTTAAATTTGAAGTAGCACAATATATGAGAAGATATGGTAGTAATTTAGCAAAGGCCCGTAGATTAGAGGAGGAGACTGTGGTCTCTAAAATAGTTTCTCTTTATCAGAGACCCCCTGGGAGTTTATCAGAAACAGAAGAAACTGACCTAATTGAACATCAGACTATGTTGGATGACATTTATAAAAGGAAAGCAGAAGGCACATTTATACGATCCAGGAAAAGATGGCTTGAAGAGGGGGAGCAAAATTCGGCTTATTTCTTTAATTTGGAAAAATTTCATGGGAAAACTAATACAATTAAACAATTAAAGATCAATGGAATGGTAACTGATGACCCACGTGTGATATCTAAACATTGCTCTAATTTTTATAGTAACTTATATAATTCAAAGTACTGTTAGGAGTCAACCTCCAGTTTCCTGGAAGCAGTGAATAATGTTACCCAAATTGAGTTAGATCATAAACAATTGTGTGATGTTCCTATATCTTTGGAGGAGATTTTAAGTGCAATTGAATATCTTAAGAATAAAAGATCACCTGGAGTGGACGGTCTTACTGCAGAATTTTTTAAGGAGTTTGCAGAACAACTGGCACCATTCCTTCTGAAGGTGTTTATAGAAAGCATTGGGAAAGGAACTCTACCTCCTACCTTGACACAAGGGCTCATTAGTTTAATTCCTAAACCCCAAAAAGACCTTTTACTATTTGATAATTGGAGGCCAATATGTCTCCTCAATAACGATTACAAAGTATTTGCTTTAATATTTGCAAGCAGAATTTAGGAAGTTCTGGATCCGATTATTGACAAGGCTCAATCAGGATTTATGAAAAATAGACATATCTCAAATAATGTCAGATTGGTTTTAGATTTAATTGATTATTCATATCTGTGCTCTGATGATAGTTTCATACTTTTCCTGGATTTCTATAAAGCGTTTGATACAGTAGAACACAATTTTATTTTCCAAGCTCTTGAAAAATGTGGATTCGGTGATTTTTTCTGCAAAGCCATTAGGACCATGTATATGAATGGTAATAGTTCAATTAAGCTGATTTCTGGTACATCCCCTAGGTTTCAATTAAAGCGTGGCATTAGGCAGGGATGCCCGATATCACCATATCTTTTCCTTATTTGCACACAGCTTCTCAATATTTATATTAAAAACGATGTCATCAAAGGAATATCAGTTGCTGGTAGGGAGATTATTATCAGTCAGTTAGCTGATGACACAACCCTATTTTTAAAAGATGCTACTCAGGTTCCCGTTGCCATAAATGCCATACAGGCATTCTCTAAAGCTTCTGGGCTTCACTTGAACCTTGCTAAATGTGAACTACTCGCCCTTAAAAGCTGTGAGATTCCATATATTTGTAATATACCCATAAAAGAAACGGTTACATATTTAGGAATTAAGATTATTAAGAACGAAAATTCGAGATGTACCTTAAATTTTGATCCAATTATAGATAGAACCAAGAAAAAACTGAATCATTGGTTACAGAGGGATTTATCTCTGAAAGGGAAGGTTTTAGTGACAAAAGCAGAGGGTATTTCTCGTTTAACCTATGCAGCTATCTCACTGTATGTTAATAATAAGACTTCTAAAAGAATTGATAACATTCTGTTTAATTTCATTTGGAAAAATAGAATACATTATGTTAAAAAATCTGCCATTATGAACACATATGAATCAGGAGGTCTTAATTTCCTTGTTTTCACCACCCTTAATTATACGTTAAAAGTCAATTGGATTAAACAATTTTTAAAAGATCCCACTTCGATATGGAATTTCATACCTCAGTACATATTCTCTAAATTAGGTGGCCTTGAATTTGTCTTAGTCTGTAATTATAATATTGAAAAGATCCCCCTTAAATTGTCCAATTTCCATCAACAAATGTTGCTCGCTTGGTCTCTTATCTATAAACACAACTTCTCGCCTCACAAATATTTTATTTGGAATAACAGAAACATATTATATAAAAAGAAATCCCTTTTTCTTGAGAATTGGTTCACAAATAATATTAGATTGGTGAAGCAATTATTCAATGATGACGGACTTTTGCTCAGCTATTCCGAGTTCCTGTCTAAATTTGGTATTCCTGTTACTCCAAAGGAGTTTGCAGTGGTCATGGATGCAATCCCTTCTGGGGTCATAATGCTCTTAAGAAATGCAACAGGATCTATGTTACCGGTTTTGAATCCACTCGATACTCCTGTGGGTAAGACATGTTTTTCATCTACTAAAAATAACAACAGAGGTGTACGCAGGTTATTTCAGAGTGATATTGTTTCCGTTCCCTATGTTGTTACTTACTGGAACAGCTTTGCAAAAGACCTCAATTGGAAATATATTTGGAATTTACCCCATAAGTATTTACTGACTAATAAAATAAGAGAAGTCTCCTTTAGAATTTTACACAGATATTATCCTGCAAATCACTATCTTGTCAAATTTAAGAAAGATATCAATGTTAATTGTTCATTTTGTAATGTACTCCCAGAAACACTTCTTCATTTATTTTGGCATTGCACTCATACAAAAAAACTATGGAAGGATCTAAGTAGATTTATTATTGATAATATTGACCCTGATTTAACTCTATGTCTAGAGAATGTTTTGTTTGGTTTCATTAAAGATATTGGCAGTAAAACCAAAGAATATTATATTATTAACCTAATAGTTCTTTTAGCAAAATTTCACATTCACAAATCCAAATTTACTAACTCTAAACCCCTGTTCAAAATTCTAGAAAATGAAACCAAACAATACATAAAGACAATTTTTTCCTCCAATAATAAGAAGGCTACGAAGACAGTGAGTTTGTGCACCTTCTTTGATTTGTTTGTGTGAAAGGCTTGATATATGTACCCTGGCTCTTGTATTATTTTTAAATTTGTTTTATTTCATTCTTTGTATTGATTGATTGTTGCTAATTTATATTGTTTTGTACTGTACATTTTGTACTGTTTTGTACCTTGATTAATAAGGATTTATACAAAATAAAAAAATAAAAAATAAAAACCGCACGTGATCACGTGGGCAGGAACTTCCGTTATAAACTCACTTGGCTGACACTAGATTTACAGGTATTTATATGACTTGGTCTGCACGTCTTTTTCGCACGGTGCAAATATGGTTGCGGCCGCGTGCAAAAAACGTGGGCAGGAACTTCCGTAATTAACTCACTTGGCTGACACTAGATTTACAGGTATTTATATGACTTGGTCTGCACGTCTTTTTCGCACGGTGCAAATATGGTCACTTACTTACTTAACCCTGACCACTGGCTATATTTAGCATTTGCAGTACCACTGGCTATATTTAGCATTCGCAGTACCACTGGCTATATTTAGCACTTACCAGTACAAAAACGAATTAATGCTATATGGGGATATAGCAGCAAGCATTATGATACAAACCAATATAAGACTGAACACCATTAACAGTTTGGAACATGTTATTACACAAAGTACATTCCAAATTAAAAGTATACATATTAACAAGGATGAGGTTTACGGTCTGTCACATTACGCATAGCCAGAAAAACAAAAAAAAGTATGTACAAGCTCTGGCTAGCAACCCATTATCTGACAATTGCAAAAGTTCTAAAAACTAAAATGAAACAAAGTGCGCATTCTGTGGCAGGCAGACCGGGAACAGACCGTTGTATCCCACAAAAAAAAGGTTAAAATTTACAAAAACTATTTACAAAAAAGGCATCCATCCTGGCAGGCTGGAAAGGCAGGTTTAGGGAGACGGGCTGGGGGTCACCCACATCTGAATCGAGGGTCTGGGCAGAAGAGGTCATCCTCATCTGAATACTCCACTGTGGTCAGGGCTGGAGCTGCGGTCAGGGGCTGGGGAGGTCAGCTGGGCTGGAGCAGATGCCTAAGGACATAATGAAATGGCTGTAAAAGCAAGTCGCATACGTTCATTGGAAGCGTGCCATGTCACTGGATACGAGAAAATTAACTGCCTGACATCACATACCTTTTTGCATCGAGCAGGGGCATGTTTCAGCATCTCCTACAGCTGGGCAGACACCTCCGTCACAGTGGTGCTTGGCTTACAGGCCATAACTGCACCTTTTAACCAAAAAGGGAATGGTTTCAATGCACATGGCATGAAGCAAAGACAATGTATTATTTTGCAAAAATATGAACAATCCCTTACGTAATATGACATTGTAGAGGGTCATATTCTTCAGAGGCTTCTTCCCCCTCTTCCCATTGACGCTGTAGACACACCACACTCTGTGTATGGCAATGGCTGACAGCACCCGCCGGACCACATCTGGCAGATCTTTGCCGCCAATGGAACTCAGATATCGTGTCTGCAAAACATAGAGACAATCATTTACTTTTACATTTCCTTAACACTTCCCTGCAAAAATAAGGAACAAAGTTCTGCCCTGAAGTTACTCACCATCTTCCTTTGATGATCCTTGTCCTTCAGCTGCTCCTCCAAGACCAGCAGCTCCTCCTCCGTTTTAGCAGGGTGCAGGTCATCCAGTACTGCTCCCCGATAGCTGTCTGCAGACTCACCGGACAGTCTCTGCTCCAGCCTCTGCTCCAGCCTCATCGTTGTCTGTGCCATCTCCCTCAGACTCTGCATGACGCTGGAGAACTGCTGACACATCATCCTCTGGAAGTCTGGATATTAAACACAGATGTGGCTATAAGTAATTGTACGGTCCCATAATGGATATTCAACTCAAAGTATATCCCTACATGCAGCATGAAGTAGTTCACAAAATTCAGCATACCAGCATCTGCAGAGCTTGATGGCAACACTGCTGGAGCTGTTGGTCTCACAGGCGATGGCATCATAGAACTACCTGAAAACCAGAGGATAAAGGGATGAGCAGGAAACTATGGTGCTGGCGGCGTAGTGATTCTGGCATAAGGGGAAGAATCAACTCGACATGAGACATGTCAGACCCTGACCTGGTCTGGCCGGGGTGCTAATCGCTGATGCATGCTGCTCGTGCCTGGACGTCTGAAGGGCTGAAGGGCCTGGGCTCACAGCGCCTTGGCTCAAAGGACCCGGGCGATGAACATCTACTGCCGAGTAGTGAGATGTGAGATGAGCGAATTAGTGAACTGAGTACATGAGTCTTCAGAAAGTCCTGAGTTAACTGTAAGTGTGCAAATATGCATAGACATTTCACCAACACAAACATGCATGGATACCTGCATTGATAACTGGCAGAGCAGGCCTTCCGGCTCTGGCACCTGGCATAGCTGGTCTGGTCTGAGTTCTGCCGACCGGCTGCCTGGGCACTGGAACATATAGTAGAGGTAAATTAGCTCAGATTAGTCAACTCAAGTAGTACTCTTTTGGGACTGTTGAATGCACTTTATTATATTACCTTCGTCACTGGAGTCATAGCGCGTGTTGCGCTGTCTCTTCCTTGTGTCTTGGGAGTTAATCCATTGATGACTGCTGCTCAAACACCTTCGCCAAGGCACTGGCTACTTCATAATGCTCTGTGTGTTCCTCAGCAGAGACAGAGGTTGTCATGGCTCCTCTTGATGTGCTTGTGGAGGTAGATCTGGGAGGTATAGGAGAATGGGCACTCAGAGCAGGAGAACACCCAAGTCTTGCACAACTCTAACATCACAGCTAGGAGAGCGAATGAGAGAGACCATTAAAAAGGATTATCTCACCTGTAGTACAAGTTCAAATATAATGTGCTTATACGTCATTGTAAATGAGAGCTTACTCTCAATTGATTCACGAGGTTAAATAAAGATTGAATGAATATGTAGCTAGTGGGGGGTTACAACCACACAACTGTGGAGAGAGAATGAGACACTTGGTTCCCTCCTCTACTGGTGTTCATGGCCATGGCCACACACCTGGAATACTCCAACCCTGATTTAAAGGCATAAAAGTGGGGAACACATTCTTGAGACGGTTCCTAAAACTGGAGGGAAAAAAAACGGGAAAATGATCTTCCCTCTCCTCATCACTCACTTCTGCATGGGGCTGAGCTCTACCCTGTCAGCAGTGGCAATACATGGGATAGCGGCTCAGCACACAGGAGAACTGCACAGAGAGGAAGGAGGAGAGAGAAAACCAACAACAAAAAAGGCAAGAAGGGTTAATAACTGAGCGAATCTTGCAAGTTTGCACTACAGGGAAGCAATTGCTCAATTTCCCTGATATTGTGGCGTCACTGGCGTCAGTGATGCGTCTTATGAATCTCACATGTCTACCACTAACATTAACTCAATATCAATATTCCCATTTGTTTATCCCGTCTATGGAAACGTATGTGCATTTGTACTTATGTGTGCCTGCCTATATTGATGATCAGGTGTTTCTCCACCTAAGGGCTGGCCAGACAGAACCATCAGAGACCATTGGGCTGAGCTGAGGAGAGAGCGACATGTTAGAGTGTATGTGTGCATATGTATATGGTGCTCTTCTGTTAATACTCATGAGGGCATTCAACTGAACACGACTCACAGAGCCTGTGGTGCTGTCCCAGGACTGCCCCTGGCCACGCCTGTCCCCGTCTTAGCGCCTCTTCCTGTCCCGCTCACCTGCTTCTTGCTCAGTTCAAACAAGAACTGGGAGGTTGGCAACTGAGAGCATGGGAGGGGAGAGAGGGAGAGAGAGAGAAAGTGGGTGGGTGACCCTCTCGTTGGCTGACATGCACACTCCACAGGACCACGTGATTTCTGACACGTTTAGAGGAACAGGGCAACATGTCTACCACCCTTCACACTCAGTAATTAAATAGATTTTGCAAGACACTATATTAGTAGTCCACATCATGAGTACCTATTATGCAAAATTTGTATTTGTATGTGAGTGAAAACGTAGTACACAATTCTTTACCCGTTTGACAGAATGAGCAACCATTTCAACAGTTAAGAGTAACATGAAATCACATCCCAAAACAACCAAGATGGCTGCTGTAACCAAAAAAGCCAAGATGGCTGCTATAACAAATCCTGCTAGCTAGCCTAGCTCCGTTGTTGGGGCTTCTAGTATTCTGTTAACGTTAACTTCGGAAAAATGAATGCCTAAAAACAAACACATACTAACGGTGTTGTGGGTTAATGCATATCAATGAGTAAGCTAATAATCGCATTTTATTCCAAGCGATGAAACAGTACGAACGTGCAGGAAACAGTACGAACGTGCAGGAGCTCGCGCGAGCCTGCTAGACTCGAGAAGACTCCACCATTGCCCGTAATTAGGAAACAATGGCCCACGACAACACTTCATAAAAGTTATAGTGTACACAACTGAAATTTTCTCAAGTTGCCAAGCCAACATTATAATTTAAGCTACAATTACACAAAAGCGAAAGTTATAACAATAATTGCGACAGAGTAATTTTACGTAGGCTACTTAGCTAGCCATGATGTACAGAAAAAGGCTAATCACGTTAGCTGGCTAGCTAGTTAGCTAACATTGGAAAGAGAGCATCTGCATATAGATAATCATTACAAAAGGGTAGCTTGCACATAACGTTGGTGTTTTATATGGGACGGTACCAAAATACATAGCTAGCTATGTATACATTGAAATTGAGATACTTACAGGATCTGTGTTGTCGCGGGGATAAAGACTGGCATGTTGGTCTTTCTCAATCGTTTCTGTTTCAAACGGAACGGAAGTATAACACGTCGTCGTCTTCTTCTTCTTCGCTGGGTTTAGTGGCGGATCGCAAACAACTTTAATGTGCATACAGCCACCTACTGTACCAGAGTGTGTAACTTGTTTGTCTAGTTCTTCAATTGTGTCACCTAAGAAAGTAGCCCAATGCCTTGCATTCTTTGTTTTACGTTCACTGCTCAGTGTTCATTGCTCACATTTAGGTTGCAAAATTAGGACTTTATTCATAGGCATATTTTTTATCATTATTTTTATTAGGCTGCAAATCTTTAGTGTTAATATTAACTGTAAATGAGAAATTACACACAAAACAGACATGCAGGATTTCTCATCATTATTACAATTCTGTAACTGTATGACTTCAAAATTTATTTTAAAACCTAAGTAATTTACAAATGTTCTGACCCACTGTGACACATTTCCAATAAAGTCAGATTGGGACTGTGATGTAACCACATTGTCACGTTATTTAATTACATCGTAGTTAGATACTTCAGGATTTAAGCAGCAGTGGTGGCTACGTTCCCTTACAGTGTCCTTGAGGACGGCTATTTTGGTTATTTTGCGACTGAAAAGGCAAGTGTCAGCTAGGTGTCAGCTAGGTCCGCTGCTGGTACCGTCGCAAAGTTATCACAATACCACCAATGTGTCCCGTCAGTTTTACGTACTGTGTTAGTAGGGTAGTTTGAACGGGGAGCATTTTGACAGGGGCACTCCGATTTTGGCAACAATTACAATAAACAAGCAATATAATTAAATCGTAAATAATAAGTAAGAAACATGATACAAAAATACACAAATAAACATACATACATCTTAAAATAGTAGGCTACTCACACACGCCCACACACACACACACACACACCCCTCGCAACACACAGGAACGCTCAGGCAATGTTATATCCCTACTAACACAGTGGGTTGCAGCAACGTTGCACATAAGTTGTACTTAGGTAAGTTGCAACGTTACCATCAGGCGATGTTGTGACAACGTCCATCTATGGTCGAAAATAACTTTACCCTCCTAAGTCTAATTAGACTTTACTGCAACGTTGCAGAAACATTGGCAACATGGGTCCCTGCAACGTCATTACATAACGTGAGAGTAACGTTGTATTACAGTCCTATTAGGCTAGCAATCGGGCTATCCCGTGACGTCACTGCTTGCTGGTTCAGTTAAAGTAGGCGGTTCTTTGCCAAACTGCTCCTGTATTATTATTTTTTTTTTAATTTAAGCTTATATCCTTCATATTGTACTGTATGTTGAGGTTAATAACTCATCTTAGAAATGTTATTGATTGTATATTTCCCTGTTTGTTATAAATTGAATGCTTTTTCATTAATTAAAAAAAATTCTACTAACTTTTCGGTGTCGACCAAGATATAATTTCGTCGAGAAATCCCATTCATTCTCTCGGCATTATGGAACGCTACCACTAGGGGGCGATGAGATTACTTTCCCTCCCTATAGATGGGTTCGCCGCCTACGTCACAGCAGAGCGAGCACGCAGCCTCTTGGTTAAAAGGAACGAGCGAACGAGGAACGAACTCGCTAGC
Source organism: Borostomias antarcticus (assembly GCF_949987555.1). NCBI lineage: Eukaryota > Metazoa > Chordata > Actinopteri > Stomiiformes > Stomiidae > Borostomias > Borostomias antarcticus. Next base: position 200,911 of record NW_028176062.1, read on the forward strand.
CACAGTAGCCAGGAGCTCCGTTTCATGTAGTTAATTATGCCTCAAAGCTGCTGTGCTGTGAACTGTACAAACAGAAAAGGACAAGATGATGGCCTTAGATTCTTCATCATCCCCTCGAGATGTCACCCTTTTCAGAGGAACCACCGAAAGCTGTGGTTTAAAGCCATAAAGAGAACAGATTGGGGACCAACAAACACTTTTTTGTGTGGTGCGCAATTCATCTCTGGTAAGTTATCTAGCTTCTCACCTCGGGGGTTTTTTCTCATCACATTACATTGATTTGACCGTTGGTTTAGCTATTTATTTGTTTACTTACCGGTAATATAAGATTTAAGTAAACAGAAGTAACTCATAACCTGCACGCTAAACTAAGTTCAGGAATTGGAAGCCTAATGATAGCTAGCTAACGTTAGCTAATGCTAGCTAGCACGCTACCTAGTGCTAGCTAGCTAAGTCAAGGCCCGAACTTGGCTAACGTTTAGACAATATTGCAAATACTCCGACAAACTATTGCAAACCTTTTTTCTGTTACTGCTGAACACAAAGTTCGCCGCGAACATTTGCAGAAACATAAGCGAACGGTCTGAGCTGGTAGTTTGTGTTAGTTAACGTTACTCTAAAATGGCCGCTGGACATGTGAATTGTTTGTTTGACTCTGCTGAATTTGAGACTCACATTGGGAGCTCGCTCGTGTCAGGCTTTCTAAGGCCATCATGAATCTTAGGCTAATTTTACATAGGCAAAGGTGAAGGGGAAGCCAAGATAATGCTTTATATGTGACCGCCGCTGGTAATTTGGTCCTCAACTAGGCAAAGGTCATTTTTCAGTTTTTAACAGATTATGAAAGTGTGACAGATTGTAAGCTTTCAAATGAGGTCTCATACATTGAAATCTGAACATAGTTGAAGAAGATATGCTTATTTGAATGATAGTACTGCCAAATCAACTTAGCTGAGAATTCCTCCTCCAAAGTTCTCCAACATTTTCACACCTCTGACTGCCAGGTAATGGGCGTGAACAATAGCCTGGTAACCCCACCCCCAGCCACTCCCCCACTGGACGATCTGTCATTATCTGTCAGATTGGCTGTCAACTTGGGGTATTACCTGAGAGTGGCTGCCAAGTGAGGTGCTCTCTCACTGAAGACACCACACTCTTTGAGTCAGTATTAATCTTGTTCTTAACTGCATTCACAACACAATATAAGATGAAGTTAAAATTTAACGTTCTTTATTGTCACATACATGATATAAAGAACAAGCATAAGTAGTAAAGTGTACAATAAAAGGCAACAGTCTAAGTGTTAAAGTGTACAGTCAGTTGTCTGTTTTATAGACAAGGTGCATAGTGTTCATTGTGATCAAGTGTACAACAAAGTAATAACAGTCCCCAGCTCAATACTCAAGGTAATAACAACAGTACTCAGCTCAGTATTCAATATTCTAACAATGCAGTCTGTGCAAGTGTGGGCAAGTCTGTGCAAGAGAACAAGCAACGCTTCAGTATACAAACAGGAAAAGGCTGTGGCCTTTCTCCTGCAGTGCTGTCCGTCCTGATGATCTGCAGTGAATCTACAAGCGGACAGTCTTGTTCTGAGCTGCTGTGGAGTTTGGCGGGGGACATGTGACGTCTCGTCCCTCATCAGAACAGAACAGGGCTTGCACAAGAAGACCTTCTCTGGGGGGCAGGACATCAGGCTTGCGCAGCAGCTGAAACTCGACTGCCGGTGCATCACAGTGTTCTCTGGCCACAACCATGCCAGGTCTCTCAGCATCAAAACTGCAATAGAATAGAAGGAGGAAAGTACATTAAACTATTGCCCACAGTACTGGCACTCCATATAGATAAAATAGTACCAGAATGTGTTGATTAAATAGACTAGCTGGCTAGTTTAGGAACAAAGGGCTAGCTCAGCTAACTAGCATGTTAGCTAACGTTAGCTAGCTAGCCTTTGTTAGTTAGTGCTAGTGCCTTTGTTATGCTAGCTAGACTTAGTCACTTGTTTAGAAAGGAGCTTCTGCTAAACGACTAACGTTAATGTAATGTAAACAGCACAGATAGTATAAAGATCAGCTTACCCCAAAGCAAAGCAGAATGCTTGGCGGTGGTGTGAATCTGGTAAGTCGTTCGACGCAACTCTGCGCTTGGTAGCAACTTGCTTTGTTGATACAGTCATCTCTGTATCACAGGTCATCAAGAATAAAACTCTGTGTACGAACGAGTCCTGCTCTGCTGGAGTTTTAGCTGCTCTTAAAACTCTTTCCATGTCCTGGATGCCATCCCCGTCTTCTCTTTAGCAAAAGCTGTAGCATCCATGGTTTAACTTGGGACTGAATGTAAACAAAGCCGGCGTGTTGGGGAAGGGTTGGGGGCGGAGAACCCGGAAGCAATAGCCAATGAAACCAAATCATGCTAATCGATCTGCCCGCCCCCAAGCCCGGCTCGAAATCAGCTAAAAACAAGCTTAGTTTGCAGACTAATTATACGTATTTCGTGAACCTAAAACTGTTGTCTGTTATAGTAAGTGGGTTCTTCACAACTTAAACTTTGGTAATACTAAAAAAAACAAAAAACGAAAAAAAACGTTTTTTGATTTATTTTGCCCTCTAGCGCATTTCTGGGTTTGCCGAGTTGCGGACCAAATCACCAGCCGCTGTCACATATATTTTCCATTTGTCTGGAAAGTGGGAGACTGAGAACAATGCCACCCACGAGGTAAGCAGGGTACCATGGACAACAACGTTAGCTCGAAACAAAGATGGAGGCAGCTTTGTTTGCCACATTAGTAGTATCGGTGTGTATTGTTGGAGTTCATGAGTCAAAAACAGGCGTTCCTGTTAAAACTGCGAGTAGTAACGCGTGATTCACGGGCCTTATACATTTAATCTGTGCACTGCAGTGGCTAATGCCTAAACTAGCTTCATGTTTCCCACACTGATGATTGACCGCATCTGTCCTGGGCCGGCAGAGAATCAAAAAAAAAAGAATAGTATAGAATAGTGGCGTGTCACTAATTACTTATCGGCTGTAATGACTTGTTGAATTGTTGTTTTAGTCGCTTCTTCCCCTCTGCCTACTTTCCCATAGGGTCCTTATGTGTTTATAAACTTAATATTTTTTTGTTTATTGGGCATACTGTATTGCAGTGTGGAGTTTCTGGGGGAGGACACCGTGTCGGTTGTCCCAGTATCCTGGCTCTCCAAAAAGGATGGGGTAAGAACATGTTTGTGTGAACAATGTTTCCGATTGGTGTGCTACTTTTCAATTGTACAGGGAAGCGGGTACTAATGGTTTCACTCACAGTTGCAGATGTGTTCCTGGCCAATGAATGAGTCAGCCAACGGATAAAGAGCTGTGTGGAACCTAACCCTGGCTGGGCGCTCCACAGAGTCCGGGTTTTCCCAAAGTCCACAACTGGTACTGTTTGCATTTTAAGCTATTAAAAAATACTGATGGGGGGGGGGGAGGAAGATCATGACTCATTATTCTGAGGAAAAAAGGATGGCTGAAATGTATTGATTATGGTACTTTATGCACACAGATCATTACGAAGGTGCCAGGCTCATGGCAAAAGTCTTTGAGCAGCAGTCGTCAATGGACGAGTGCCAAGACGTTCGAAAGAGACGTCTAGACACGCTATCACTCCAGTGACGAAGGTAATATAAAGTGCATTCAACAGTCCCAAAAGAGTAGTACTTTTGAAATCGAGTAATCTGAGCTAATATACTGATATTCCACTAGATATTCCAAGCCCCGGGCAGCCATTGGTCCCCACAATGCAGGCCAAAGGCGGTATGCCAGGTGCCGGAGTTGAAAGGCCTCTGCCGGCTGTCCAGTACAATCCACTTGTGCTGTACAATCCAGGTATGCATGTTTGAGTTTAAATGAAATGTCTATGCCTATTTGCACACTGATAGTTGGACTATTTTTTTTATTTATTTTGAATACCATTTTACTCATCTTGCAGATTTTCCTAGCTCGTCCCATGTGAGCGAGCGGGGCCCAGACCCCAGGTATAGCACTCCAGCCAGACCAGGTAAGAGTGGCATGGACTGCTGTGGTGTTGTCTACCTGTCATGTCTTTATTTAGTTTCCCTCCAAATGCCAGAAGCCAAAGCCAACACCATAAAGTTTCCTGCTAATCCCTTTAGGTTTTCAGTTAGCTCTGTGATTGGCTTTTTTAGATTGAATACCATTTTACTCATCTTGCAGATTTTCCCAGCTCATCCCCTGTGAGCGAAAACCACATGAGCCCAGGCCTCATGTATAGCACCCCAGCCAGACCAGGTAAGAGTGGCATGTACTGCTGTGGTGTTGTGATGTCTACCTGTTAATGTCTTAATTTATTTTCCTTCAAATGCCAGAAGCCAAAGCATGCTGCCAACACCATACAGTTTCCTGCTAATCCCTTTCCTTTATCCCTTTTGGTTTTCAGTTAGGTCTGTGATGCCGTCGCCCAAGAAAACGGCTCCAGCACCATTGACTCCATGTACCCCTCTACCGAATCAGTGCTGCTCTGCAGATGCTGGTATGGAACTACTTCATGTTGCATGCAGGGATATATTTTGAGTTTCATTTAGTTTTATGTCAATGTACTTATAGCCACATCTGTGTTTATCTCGATTTCCAGAGGTCTGTACATCAGCAGTTCTCAGACTTGCGGGAGCAACTCTGTGAGCTTGCACAGAGTGTGAGGGAACTGGCCCAGAGCATGCGGCCTGGGGAGTCTGGAGCCCAGGGAGAAGTGCTGGATGTACTGGACCCTGCCCAAACGGAGGAGGAGCTGCAGGTCTTTGAGGCCAGGTTGAAGGACCGGGAACATCAGAGGAAGATGGTGATTGTCTGCAGGGCAGAACTTTGTCTTATTTTTGCAGGGAAGGATACAGTAAATGACTGTCTTTGTTTTGCAGACACAATACCTAGGTGCCATTGGTGGCAGAGACTTGGCGGACACAGTCCGGCGGGTGCTGTCAGCTGTTGCCACACATGCGGTGTGGAGCGCCTACAGTGTGCACGGGAAGAAGGGGAAGAAGCCACTGAAGAGTATGACACTCTTCAATGTTCTAACACGTAAGAAATGGTTCATATTTTTAATATTTTTTAATACATCGTCTTTGTTCCATGACCGATGTGAATTGAAACCATTACCTTTCTTGATAACTTAAAGGTGCAGTTACGGTGCAGTTATGGTCTCCATGCCGAAGGCTACGATGGCGGAGGTGGCCGCCCAGCTGCATGAGACATTAAAACATGCCCCTGCTAAATGCAGAAGGGTAAGTGATGTCTTTTTTTTTTTGGCTTCTCCTACCCAGTGACACTGCATGGTTCCAAAGATTGTGTACCACTTTTTTGTGCATGTATGTGCGTTGTGTATTTACGGCCATTTCATTATGTCTTTAGGTATCTGCAGAAGTCCGTCTGAGCACAGCCCATCCAAGAACAGTCCATCTGAGCACTCCCCAGCATTCTGATGAGGAAGACTTCCCTTCCTAGCTACCCCCCAGCCCATCTGACGCCCACCCGCAGCCCATTTGAGCACAGCCCCCCCCCCCCAGCCTATCTGAGCACAGCCTGTCATTTTTTTTGTAAATAACTGTTTTTTTGTTGTTTTTTTAAATCCTTTTTCTTTTTAAAACTTGTTTATCATGTTGCAGGCCAGACATTGTGTGTACTTTTTTAATAAAATAAATTGTTCTTAACTGTTAATGGTGTTGTGTCATAACTTTTGTACCATAATTTTGCTTGCTGCATTGACTATGACATTAATAGGCTCTTTGCACAAGCTCCACTACTTCCTGACACTCTACAGGCGTATTTCTTTCCTGTCCTATACTAGTGGATGGAAGTGATTGATCAGGTGTGCTGCACACCGGATTCATCGCAATTGCTATCCAATAGTATAGGACGGTAAAGAAATATGCCTGTAGAGTTTCAGGAAGTAGTGGAGCTTGTGCAAGGAGCCGATTTGTTTTGTAATGCAAATTATAAATGTAGCCAACGGAAGTGTAGACCACTTTGCAGCAACGTAACAAAGTAATATATAAACGTGTATACAACGTTGCAGCAATATACATCGAAATCATCACGGAAATCACAACGTTGTGTGCACATTGCAGGCACGTTGCAGACACGTTGGACCTGCACGTTGCAGCAACTTGTGTGCAGATACCGCGTTTGCGTTGCATGCACGTTTAACTTGACGTTGAGTGGACCATACAAAAGTCTAAATTGCATGTTTCTGCAACATTGCTGCAACCTGATTGTGTTAGTAGGGATCTGCCCATAATAGCTTGGTTAAGTTATTAAGCCTATAATTATAGGCTATTGCTTTGCGAGTCATCAAACAACGGAATGGTCAAATCGTCAAGTAACCAAACATGGCTTATAGGCTACAGCATGAAGTGTAATAGATTTTCGACATCTAGAACGCAGACCTGTCGTTGGGTGTTGTACTTTTTCACCGGCCAAACCAGTCTAGCCTACCTCGGTCAGGGTATCATCGTATAATTCCTTATTCCATTATAATTTCAAAACGAATAAACGGTAAATCGACCATAATTCTGTTTTTTGTGTCTAAACCAATAATGGAAACACCTCTTCCAAAATGGCCTTTTTTTGGTTCTCGGCTCGTTCCTTTTATCATTATTCCTTTTGGGACTGAAGAATGTGCCCACAGTTGTCTATCGCGGTATATTCATTATTTGGTTTCGAGCAGTGAAATGGATAAATGAAATCACGTGGTCTGTTGGTCACGTGGTCCAGTCTAGCAATAGTGGAAAATCCACTTCCAAAATGTGATTCTCCGTCCGTTCCTTTTATCATTATTCCTTTTGGGACTGAAGAATGTACCCACAGTTATCTATCACTATATTCATTATTTTGTTTCGAACGGTGAAATGAATAAATGGAATCACGTGGTCTGTTGGTCACGTGGCCCAGTCTAGCGTCACGGGAGGCGAAAAAACGTGTTCTATTACAAAATAAGTCCATTGCATTGAATGGCCATCTTTCATGGTTTAATTAACACGCAAGTAGCGTATATATATATATATATATATATATATATATATGGATGGATTTAATGTACACACTATTTTATTTAGTTAAAGTCCCAGTTAACCAAAATCAGAGATTTGCTTGAAAACACATTCTATGTGTTAGTGATGCATTGCTGATAACATGTAAAAATGGGATGAACCATGTGTAGTACTGAATTGTGAAGTTAGACCAGTTTTGTGTTTTTGACCAGTTTTGATTTCTGGATTTTCTGGGCAGGCTTAAAACGGTACCGGATGACGTAGAGCGGTGTTCTTAGCATATCCCCGCCCTAACACTATATAAAGCTCGAATGGATTTGAATCTTCGGTTCTCCTGCTCAATCTTGAGTCTAGAATTAGCTAGTTTTAACCAACAGTCTAGAATTAGCTAGTTTTTCTTAGTTAGCAATGCCTATGCATAAAACTAAACGAATATGCATCCTTCCTGGATGCCAGCAGGAATGGGATGATAAGGTCTCCTTCTTTCACTCCCGAGTAAAGCTGAAATGAGAAGCAAATGGTTAGCATTTTTGAAGAGCCATGGTGTTACAGAGTCTGTCACCGCTAGCGCCCGCCTCTGCAGCAAACATTTCACTCCCGAAAGCTTCTGCAATTATAATATGAGGCTTTTGGGTTTCACGGACTCACGACTGGTCCTGGTGAATTCGGCGGAGCCAACCATCTCCCTCCCCGGCCTCCATTCTCCTCCTGTCGCATCAACCTTTGGTGCCGACACCGCTGCCTTGTGTGCTTATAGCTAATTAACGTTATAACGTTAGCTAGGTAACGTAAGCAATAGGGAAATACACTGCTACGTTAATCTACAAAATGTGTCTTGACATTTATGTGGTAATGTCAGCTATGATGAATTATATTATATCTTAGGAGGAATTATAGCTAACATTAGCTATGTAGCTTGCAGATGGGAGTGTGTATAGCCTATAACCTTAGTCTAGCTAACATAGCTAGCAGCACCGACCAGGCGACCACCCACCAAATAACGTTACGGATGATATATTATGACTATAAGCGTTAACTATACAGAAACTGCCTGCCATATTTGTGGCACCTGATGTGCGTATGGGTTCACCGGTAATGGTTACAATATATTTCTCCAGCGGGAGACCGGGAGACGGGAGCGAGGGGGATGGTTAGGTAGACCAGCTGCAGCTGGAGAAAGACGCACCCTCTCCCAGTGAAGCGGTGCTCGGCGGCTACTGGCTGAACATTCCAGTTCTGTTGGATATGTTTCGGGAAAGTTGAAGCCGAGTGCTCGTTATTCTCACACATAACATTGCCAACGAGAGTGGATGAGTCTGTCCCGATTATCAACTCCGGTAGTGTACGCTTCTTCGCGCTATCAGCGCTGTTCAAGCCAGTGACTAAAAGGTACATTTTAAACAACTTTTTCCATTGATCCCAAGGGACGACAGGATCGCCTGGGAGGGATAGGAATGGGTCCGGAGGTGGCAGGGAGAAAATAGGGACAGACTCATACATTCCTCGTTGCCTGTTTTTGTATTTTGCATCTAAGGGCAGTAACACTGGCGCGTTGGTATAGAGTAGCTACAGTTTTACCTGTGTTGTTTGTCAGGAGGTAGGTTAGGAGGAAGCATCTGTGCGTTTGACTCATTAGACAAGTGTAATTTCAACTCCTCTCTGTTTTCACAAAGCTGCCTTCCTACCACAAAAGAGACGGCGTGCCAGTGTGACAATATGCAGACCAGAGAACGGTACTATTTGACAGGTTCTTCCCTCCACACCCCCTCCCCACGCAATTGGGTGTGGCTTCGGTGCCTTCAGCAGACACGCCCCCACAGTCTCAGACCAGAGAATGCTGCTGATTTTTAACCGATTTTGAAGCCTTATTTTATATACTAAGCGACATTTTTAATCACTCAGATTTGGCTGGGTGGTTAATGACATGTTTTCCTGTGGTGTGTGAAGCTCATAACAAAAATTTGAACTGGGTTAACCTGGACTTTAAAGTGTGGATTAATAGCCTGGAAATAGCAAGTGATGTTGCCGCGCTGGTCAGTTTACTAAGATGACCAGCAGAAGTCCCTGTTTAGCAGGGGTGTAGTGGTGACTAAATAGCCTACGTGGGTAAACTCTGAGTAAAGAAGTGGGTATATGTTACAGTTTTTACATTAGTGGTGTTTAAAGAAGGGAGTTGGCCTATACTGTGGATAAAGAAGTGGATAGACCCCATGAAGACCCTCCACTACACCACTGTTGTTTACCATATCTGCCAGAGCTGGTATCGATACTGTGTCGGTCTGTCATCTGTTACTATCATGGCTGCAAAATTTCCTCAAACTGATATGTGGAAATTAACTTGATAAGTCGCGCTGTCATCCTCCCCAGACACCTGTGTGTGAAATGGACCAGTGACACAGTGACATGTAGCGATGACACTATATGTAGTTTTACTTCAATGCGTGCTGTACTTATGTATGGATGTTTTTATGTGAGTATGTGCCTCAGCATCCTGAATATGTAACAGATATATCCCCATGAAACACAATAAATGCCGATCACTGTCCGTTTTGTTATTTTGAGTGATATAACACAACTCTCAGCTTGTGCAAGTTGAGAGGTTTGCCCTCAGTGAAATAAGAGTTACGACCAAATTCAATCATCTTTGTGGGCAGGTCAATCTTGGAATTTTAAACAAGCCCATCGCCACCACAAAACCAAAGCCTTGCTTTTAAATTTCAACTTTATTAAATGAATCCTTTATACCCAGGGTTCTTTGGTGAATGCATTGAATATGGGACAGTCGAGATGCAGACATGATCTACTTCTTGGGGCAAAGAGGCTCTTCAAGCTAACCTACATATCTTGGGTCAATCATACATACACCTGTGTGGATTGTTATTAGGAAGAGCCAATCTTGATTTTAGATCTGTCTTTTAGATCTGATTTGAAGTTTAACCCTCCTGAACTAGTTTGTGTGACATGTTCCACCAGCAATAACCTACAGTAATTGTCTAGGTAGCTTTTAGCACCTACTGTAGGGCAGACCACATTATCAATGTACTGATGATAAAATATAGTCTACATTTATCAGTCTGGAGCAGCAGCACACAGGATCACAAGGCCCTACAGAGAGTGGTGTGGTCGACTGAATGTACCTTAGGGGGCCACTCCCCCACCTTGAGGACATCTACACTAGAAGGTGCAAGACCGAGGCCAACAGAATCCTGAAGGATCCCAGCCACCCAGGCAATGGACTGTTCTCTCTTCTTTGGTCAGGGAAAAGGTACCGCACACATATGGCAAACAGACTCAGGAAGAGCTTCTTCCCACAAGCCAGCCGGCACCTGGATGAGTTCAACTAATGTATACAGTGCCACTATATCTAGTGTGTCAGAATATCTAGTGTATATGTGAATCCTCTGTATACATTGGTATTTATCCTGCTATGCAATGTATGTATATCAAGTAGTGTACAGAAGCTGGTTATCCTGAAACAGGCTTGTTCTGTTCTGACAGCTGTGTTGCTTCAATGACTCAGTGTGCTACTAACCGTTTTCTGCCTCCCCTAGTGCCTCTCTCTCTCCCTCCTATCCTCTAACCAGGTCCAGTGTCAGCTGTGGAGCTGTGGATATCGTAGTATTTAGTACACACACGTACACACAGACACACATCAGTCCACATCCGGCTTAGGCCTGGACCTGATGCTCTTAGCCTTTCTTGCTCTGAAAATGTAATTTAATGTATTGTTAAATGTTCTTAGCCATTAGACAAATATACTCGAGGAGCTTGCCCCAGGTTGCCTGTTTCAATATCTGTGTGGTCTGTATGGCTCTATGTGCTACTAACCCTGTTCTGCCTTCCTTCTCCCTAGTGCCTCTCTCTCGCCCTCCTATCTTCTAACCAGGTCCAGTGGATGCCCAACTGTCACCAGCAGACCTCCCGGAGTCCGATAGATACCCCCGTGTCTGCTGTGGATGTCGTAGCATGTCCGTAGAATGTTCTCTCTCCTATGATGCTTTTAGCCTCTCCTACTCTGAAATGTAATTTAATGTATTGCTTTATAAATGTTCTTAGCCGGTACACAAACATACTCCTGGAGCTTGCTCGATCGCCTTCAGGGAAGAATTTTTACAGCTCACTTATCTGGCCCCCGGGTGATTACTGATTTTTGCTTCCCTCTGGAATATGTAGAGAGTGGGTCGTATGCCTACCTCCCTTGTTCTCTGTAAAGCGCATTGTGTTGCCTCTGGGTATGAAATGCGCTATACAAATAAAGCTTTGATTGATTGATTGATTGATATGACATCACCACACATGTAAATGCAGACAACAGTATTGTATATACTAATATCTCACCCCCGGGATTATTTATTCAAAGCTATAGCATGTACATAACACAGCGGGTATGTATATCCATAATAGCACATCACGGAGCCTGCAGCTACATTTCACTGTGAATTCCAAGATTGACTGTTAATGCCTACAAAGATGATTGAATTTGGTCATAACTCTTATTTCACTGAGGGATCATGGTATGGGCAAACCTCTCAACTTGCACAAGCTGAGAGTTGTGTTATATCACTCAAAATAACAAAACGGACAGCATTTATTGTGTTTTATGTGGATATTTTTGTTACATATTCAGGATGCTGAGGCACCTATAATTACATACATAAAAACATCCATACATAAGTACAGCACGCATTGAAGTAAAACTACATATAGTGTCATCGCTATGTCACTGTGTCACTAGTCCATTTCACACACAGGTATCTGGGGAGGATGACAGCGCGACTTATCAAGTTAATTTCCTCATATCAGTTTGAGGACATTTTGCAGCCATGATAGTAACAGATGACAGACCGACACAGTATCGATACCAGCTCTGGCAGATATGGTAAACAACAGTGGTGTAGTGGAGGGTCTTCATGGGGTCTATCCACTTCTTTATCCACAGTATAGGCCTATTCCCTTCTTTAAACACCACTAATGTAAAAACTGTAACATATACCCACTTCTTTACTCAGAGTTTACCCACGTAGGCTATTTAGTCACCACTACACCTGGGCCACGTGACCAACAGACCACGTGATTCCATTTATTCATTTCACCGTTCGAAATAAAATAATGAATATAGTGATAGATAACTGTGGGTACATTCTTCAGTCCCAAAAGGAATAATGATAAAAGGAACGGACAGAGAATCACATTTTGGAAGTGGATTTTCCACTATTGCTAGACTGGACCACGTGACCAACAGACCACGTGATTTCATTTATCCATTTCACTGCTCGAAACCAAATAATGAATATACCGCGATAGACAACTGTGGGCACATTCTTCAGTCCCAAAAGGAATAATGATAAAAGGAACGAGCCGAGAACCAAAAAAAGGCCATTTTGGAAGAGGTGTTTCCATTATTGGTTTAGACACAAAAAACAGAATTATGGTCGATTTACCGTTTATTCGTTTTTAAATTATAATGGAATAAGGAATTATACGATGATACCCTGACCGTTTTGGTCTTTGAGTGGTAGAAACACTTGTCCTGTTGGAAGAAGAGCGCAGATCAAACTGATGAGATGTATGAGACTTACTTCATAACAGAGAGATAAATAAATTCAACTTATAGTTTGGCAACTTAGGGGGCAAACACACTCGTTTGGTTTATGTGTTACCTGGCTGGTTAGCTGCCATCACTCGGGCTCTCTGGATGGGGAAAGGGCAGTGGAGGAGCAGCGCGCCTCCGTTTGTGTCGCTTTTCACGTTTACCGGTGACAAAGGAAGAGAGGGAGGGGAGGGGCACGGTGTGTGCGGGGGGGGAAATTACAACGCATTTTGGGGCATTATTATTACACGCTTTTAATCGAGAATTGATCGATGTCACCATGGGACACATACAGTAGGCCTACACTGTAAAAAAAAATACAAAAGGGCACTTGCCTTGTCCAGAGGGCAAAGGGCAGGTGCTCTAGCATCACCTCCTGCCTATCTGTGCACGTCCCTGAGCTGCACTGACAACTAAAGAAAAAGCGAGCGCGCGTTCACGGAAGGGGAGTGAACTTTAGGCGCAACTGTTACAGCTGAAAACGAAAGTAAAAAGTTTCCGCAGCATCCATTTTGCGCCATGAAACTCAGAGGAGAATAATAATAAGAAGAATCCATTTCGCTTCGACAGAAATTAATACAATCAAAGTGGAGAGGGGATTACAGAGTAAGTAGGCTACTATAATTCAGAATAACCTTTCAAAATATCACAGTCGATTAAACAGTGAGAGAGATGAGTTGCTGTTTAATCCAGTTCCCGTTTACCCTACTAACACAGTACGTAAAACTGACGGGACACATTGGTGTAATTGTGGTAACTTTGCGACGTCACCAGCAGCGGACCTAGCTGACACCTAGCTGACACTTGCCTTTTCAGTCGCAAAATAACCAAAATAGCCGTCCTCAAGTACACTGTAAGGGAACGTAGCCGCCACTGCTGCTTAAATCCGTAACTACGATGTAATTAAATAACGTGACAATGTGGTTAGATCACAGTCCCAATCTGACTTTATTGGAAATGTGTCACAGTGGGTCAGAACATTTGTAAATTACTTAGGTTTTAAAATAAATTTTGAAGTCATACAGTTACAGAATTGTAATAATGAGGAAAAATCCTGCATGTCTGTTTTGTGTGTAATTTCTCATTTACAGTTAATATTAACACTAAAGATTTGCAGTCTAGGCCTAATAAAAATAATGATAAAAAATATGCCTATGAATAAACTCCTAATTTTGCAACCTAAATGTGAGCAATGAACGCTGAGCAGTGGACGTAGAATGCAAGGCATTGGGCTACTTTCTTCGACAACACAGATCCTGTAAGTATCTCAATTGAAGAACTAGACAAACAAGTTACACACTCTGTGCCAGTAGGTGGCTGTATGCACATCCGCCACTAAACCCAGCGAAGAAGAAGAAGAACGAGGACGGGTAAACTTCCGGTCCGTTTGAAACAAACGATTGAGAGTCGCTGTCTTTGTCTCCGCGACAACACAGATCATGTAAGTATCTCAATTTCAATGTATACATTAGTATGTATACATACTATGTATTTTGGTATCGTCCCAGATAAAACACCAACGTTATGTGCAAGCTACCCTATTGTAATGATTATCTATATGGAGATGCTCTCTTTCCAATGTTAGCTAACTAGCTAGCCAGCTAACGTGATTAGCCTTTTTCTGTACATGGCTAGCTAAGTAGCCTACGTAAAATTACTCTCGCAATTATTGTTATAACTAGCTTTTGTGTAATTGTAGCTTAAATTATAATGTTGGCTTGGCAACTTGAGAATATTTCAGTTGTGTACACTATAACTTTTATGAAGTGTTGTCGTGGGCCATTGTTTCCTAATTACGGGCAATGGTGGCTAGCAGGCTCGCGCGAGCTCCTGCACGTTCGTACTGTTTCATCGCTTGGAATAAAATGGGATAATTAGCTTACTCATTGATTTCGCATTAACCCACGACACCGTTAGTATGTGTTTGTTTTTAGGCATTCATTTTTCCGATTTTAACGTTAACAGAATACTAGAAGCCCCAACAACGGAGCTAGGCTAGCTAGCAGGATTTGTTATAGCAGCCATCTTGGCTTTTGGCACGTGGTCCTGTGGAGTGTGCATGTCAGCCTACGAGAGGGTCACCCACCCACTTTCTCTCTCTCTCTCCCTCTCTCCCCTCCCATGCTCTCAGTTGCCAATCTCCCAGTTCTTGTTTGAACTGAGCAAGAAGCAGGTGAGCGGGACAGGAAGAGGCGCTAAGACGGGGACAGGCGTGGCCAGGGGCAGTCCTGGGACAGCACCACAGGCTCTGTGAGTCTTGTTCAGTTGAATGCCCTCATGAGTATTAACAGAAGAGCACCATATACATATGCACACACACTCTAACATGTCGCTCTCTCCTCAGCTCAGCCCAATGGTCTCTGATGGTTCTGTCTGGCCAGCCCTTAGGTGGAGAAACACCTGATCATCAATATAGGCAGGCACACGTAAGTACAAATGCACATACGTTTCCATAGACGGGATAAACAAATGGGAATATTGATATTGAGTTAGCGGTAGACATGTGAGATTCATAAGACGCATCACTGACGCCAGTGACGCCACAATATCAGGGAAATTGAGCAATTGCTTCCCTGTAGTGCAAACTTGCAAGATTCGCTCAGTTATTAACCCTTCTTGCCTTTTTTGTTGTTGGTTTTCTCTCTCCTCCTTCCTCTCTGTGCAGTTCTCCTGTGTGCTGAGCCGCTATCCCATGTATTGCCACTGCTGACAGGGTAGAGCTCAGCCCCATGCAGAAGTGAGTGATGAGGAGAGGTAAGAACCTTTTTTTCGGTTTTTTTCCCTCCAGTTTTAGGAACCGTCTCAAGAATGTGTTCCCCACTTTTATGCCTTTAAATCAGGGTTGGAGTATTCCAGGTGTGTGGCCATGGCCATGAACACCAGTAGAGGAGGGAACCAAGTGTCTCATTCTCTCTCCACAGTTGTGTGGTTGTAACCCCCCACTAGCTACATATTCATTCAATCTTTATTTAACCTCGTGAATCAATTGAGAGTAAGCTCTCATTTACAATGACGTATCATCACTCTATATTTGAACTTGTACTACAGGTGAGATAATCCTTTTTAATGGTCTCTCTCATTGCTGTGCAAGACTTGGGTGTTCTCCTGCTCTGAGTGCCCATTCTCCTATACCTCCCAGATCTACCTCCACAAGCACATCAAGAGGAGCCATGACAACCTCTGTCTCTGCTGAGGAACACACAGAGCATTATGAAGTAGCCAGTGCCTTGGCGAAGGTGTTTGAGCAGCAGTCATCAATGGATTAACTCCCAAGACACAAGGAAGAGACAGCGCAACACACGCTATGACTCCAGTGACGAAGGTAATATAATAAAGTGCATTCAACAGTCCCAAAAGAGTACTACTTGAGTTGACTAATCTGAGCTAATTTACCTCTACTATATGTTCCAGTGCCCAGGCAGCCGGTCGGCAGAACTCAGACCAGACCAGCTATGCCAGGTGCCAGAGCCGGAAGGCCTGCTCTGCCAGTTATCAATGCAGGTATCCATGCATGTTTGTGTTGGTGAAATGTCTATGCATATTTGCACACTTACAGTTAACTCAGGAATGTCTGAAGACTAATGTACTCAGTTCACTAATTCGCTCATCTCACATCTCACTACTCGGCAGTAGATGTTAATCGCCCGGGTCCTTTGAGCCAAGGCGCTGTGAGCCCAGGCCCTTCAGCCCTTCAGACGTCCAGGCACGAGCAGCATGCATCAGCGATTAGCACCCCGGCTAGACCAGGTCAGGGTCTGACATGTCTCATGTCGAGTTGATTCTTCCCCTTATGCCAGAATCACTACGCCGCCAGCACCATAGTTTCCTGCTCATCCCTTTATCCTCTGGTTTTCAGGTAGTTCTCTGATGCCATCGCCTGTGAGACCAACAGCTCCAGCAGGGTTGCCATCAAGCTCTGCAGATGCTGGTATGCTGAATTTTGTGAACTACTTCATGCTGCATGTAGGGATATACTTTGAGCTGAATATCCATTATGGGACCGTACAATTACTTATAGCCACATCTGTGTTTAATATCCAGACTTCCAGAGGATGATGTGTCAGCAGTTCTCCAGCGTCATGCAGAGTCTGAGGGAGATGGCACAGACAATGATGAGGCTGGAGCAGAGACTGGAGCAGAGACTGTCCGGCGAGTCTGCAGACAGCTATCGGGGAGCAGTACTGGATGACCTGCACCCTGCTAAAACGGAGGAGGAGCTGCTGGTCTTGGAGGAGCAGCTGAAGGACAAGGATCATCAAAGGAAGATGGTGAGTAACTTCAAGGCAGAACTTTGTTCCTTATTTTTGCAGAGAAGTGTTAAGGAAATGTAAAAGTAAATGATTGTCTTTATGTTTTGCAGACACGATATCTGAGTTCCATTGGCGGCAAAGATCTGCCAGATGTGGTCCGGCGGGTGCTGTCAGCCATTGCCATACACAGAGTGTGGTGTGTCTACAGCGTCCATGGGAAGAGGGGGAAGAAGCCTCTGAAGAATATGACCCTCTACAATGTCATATTACGTAAGGGATTGTTCATATTTTCGCAAAATAATACATTGTCTTTGCTTCATGCCATGTGCATTGAAACCATTCCCTTTTTGGTTAAAAGGTGCAGTTATGGCCTGTAAGCCAAGCACCACTGTGACGGAGGTGTCTTCCCAGCTGCAGGAGATGCTGAAACATGCCCCTGCTCGATGCAAAAAGGTATGTGATGTCAGGCAGTTAATTTTCTCGTATCCAGTGACATGGCACGCTTCCAATGAACGTATGCGACTTGCTTTTACAGCCATTTCATTATGTCCTTAGGCATCTGCTCCAGCCCAGCTGACCTCCCCAGCCCAGCCCCTGACCGCAGCTCCAGCCCTGACCACAGTGGAGTATTCAGATGAGGATGACCTCTTCTGCCCAGACCCTCGATTCAGATGTGGGTGACCCCCAGCCCGTCTCCCTAAACCTGCCTTTCCAGCCTGCCAGGATGGATGCCTTTTTTGTAAATAGTTTTTGTAAATGTTAACCTTTTTTTTGTGGGATACAACGGTCTGTTCCCGGTCTGCCTGCCACAGAATGCACACTGTTTCATTTTTGTTTTTAGAACTTTTGCAATTGTCAGATAATGGGTTGCTAGCCAGAGCTTGTACATGCTTTTTTTTGCTTTTCTGGCTATGCGTAATGTGACAGACCGTAAACCTCATCCTTGTAAATATGTATACTTTTAATTTGTAATGTACTTTGTGTAATAAAATGTTCTAAACTGTTTAGTCTTATATTGGTTTGTATCATAATGCTTGCTGCTATATCCCCATATAGCATTAATTCGTTTTTGTACTGGTAAATGCTAAATATAGCCAGTGGTACTGCAAATGCTAATATAGCCAGTGGTCAGGGTTTAGTAAGTAAGTGACCATATTTGCACCGTGCGAAAAAGACGTGCAGACCAAGTCATATAAATACCTGTAAATCTAGTGTCAGCCAGGTGAGTTTATGACGGAGGTTCCTGCCCACGTTTTTTGCACGCGGCCGCACCGTATTTGCACCGTGCGAAAAAGACGTGCAGACCAAGTCATATAAATACCTGTAAATCTAGTGTCAGCCAGGTGAGTTTATGACGGAGGTTCCTGCCCACGTGATCACGTGCGTTCTTTGCACGCGGCCGCAACTTCGGAATGACGTGTCGTTCTTACGTAGCGGCTACTAAACGGCAGATCTCGCGTTTCCGTAAATGGCCGCGTAATTTCCGCACGCGGCGCACACGAATCGTTACCTATAGCGGCCGTATGTCGAACGTTTGCGCAACCTGCGTGTGTTAGTAGGGTAAGCAGAGTTTTCAAAGAGGGAGAGAATCAGCATTGTGTTCTTAGGGCGGAGAGGTGTGACGCAGCTGGAAATAAGTCAAACGTTTCCACACAGCCTCCACTTTGAGTCAACAGAGAATATTAACTTCTCAACGTGGAGATGAGAATCATACCTGCAAACTCGTCCCTTTCGGCCTCAATCACCGATTTGAGTGTGAAGCAGGTCGTTCATGTGAATCGTGTCCGGGGAGTTGTAATAAAAGTAGGGAGGAGAGTTGATCAGTAGACCGACCCCTCCGTGTGCAGGCAGAGAACCAGGCTGGAAGAGTTTACACATGTCCTGTTATCAAGCTCCCTATTAGCTTTGGGTTTACATCTGAAATATTGCTAATAAGTGCTTTTGCCTTTGGCTCTCAGTCTCACTTTCGTCTTCCTACGCGAATGTTTGCAAACTATTTTAAACTTCACAGATGCGGCTGTAAGTTTGAAACGCTCGTTGTCATCATGTCTGTTTATGTTTAATGATAACAATTTTAAATGTTCTTCAAAAGCCGTTCAAATTTAAGCAGAACAGACACTTGTAAAATGATAAATGTCCTGATTGTAGGCTAATTTCCCTCTGGCGTTGAGGTTACCAGCAGCACTAAAAGGCGGATTTGCGAGGAAGTAGGTAGTGATGGCGACTGGAGAAATGAGCCTTTCTGAAACACCGAGGCTTCGAGGCACATTGCATAATAGATTCATTAGGTCTATTCAGGCCCCATAAATGCTTTATACACTACTGACACCTGCTGGCGAAGATAATTTAGAGCACCCATTATGGATTACATGGAAACTGAGCCCTGTAACATTACTGAATGAACTGATTGAACTGATTTTGATTGACAACTTGACCACTGATTGTCAATCTGGCCACACCTGTAGTAATTGATCTGTGCTGCATGTAAACCAAGGGAAGTGAAGAAGGTATTGTCTGATGTGTCTTGATTTATCACCCTGACTCTGCAATACAGTTGAGTTGAACTGAGGAGCAATAGAGTCCTAGCTGTAGGATAGTTGAACAAACTGACTCATCTTCATCTGCCTGGACCCACGACGAAGATGTGTTAAAACAACTCTTCTATTGCTGGGTCAGTGGCTATAATTGAGCAAAGGAATAGCCAGCCAGTAGCCCGCACTAAACACTGAGGACAGATTAGAGGTGGATGGATGGATGACTTTAATTATCCCTCTAGGGGGAAATTTGGTGATTCAGCAGTGGAAAAATGTTAGAGCAATGTTGTAAATGCAGAGCCAGAATATGCATAGTAGTGGAATATAGTGTTGTTCCCAGTGAGCTCTGGTGCACTCTGACAACCAGGACCACGTTCCTGCTCCTTCTACTCACTGAGCTGTCCAGTCTCTCTGACAACCAGGACCACGTTCCTGCTCCTTCTACTCACTGAGCTGCCCAGTCTCTCTGACAACCAGGACCACGTTCCTGCTCCTTCTACTCACTGAGCTGCCCAGTCTCTCTGACAACCAGGACCACGTTCCTGCTCCTTCTACTCACTGAGCTGCCCAGTCTCTCTGACAACCAGGACCACGTTCCTGCTCCTTCTACTCACTGAGCTGCCCAGTCACTCTGACAACCAGGACCACGTTCCTGCTCCTTCTACTCACTGAGCTGCCCAGTCTCTCTGACAACCAGGACCACGTTCCTGCTCCTTCTACTCACTGAGCTGCCCAGTCTCTCTGACAACCAGGACCACGTTCCTGCTCCTTCTACTCACTGAGCTGCCCAGTCTCTCTGACAACCAGGACCACGTTCCTGCTCCTTCTACTCACTGAGCTGCCCAGTCTCTCTGGGAGGAGCTGGACAGGTTTCTGAGGGCGGCAGCTTCTCTCATGACAGTGGAGAGTGTGTGTGTGTGTGTGTGTTGTGTGTTTCGCCGCCTACATCGTGTGATGTGTGTGTGTCTCACCGCATGACAAATAAAGATGTTTGTTTTTTGTTGTTGACATCATGTTGTCACTGAGCTGTTCTGGGACTGTTGCGCCATAAGAGCGTCATGCTGTATGTGAAAAAGATGCACATTCATCTCTGCTTTATAAACCATCAACCTACCAATGGATCTATTAATAATTTGATTGCTTTTCAGGGGCACCGCCTCTAAAATGAGTCTCTCTGTGGAGAGAGGAGGAGAACACTGCCTCTGAAATGAGTCTCTCTGGAGAGAGAGAGGAGGAGAACACTGCCTCTAAAATGAGTCTCTCTGGGGAACATCACACGGACACCAAAGCTAAGAGGTAAGATGAGAATCCAGAACTGTTCATGACTGGTCTCCATCTCAGAGCACAGCAGTGATATGATGACATCGTCTTTAGTCAGAATACATGAGAGACTGAAGGTCTCTCTCTGTTGTGTTGAAGCTCAATCCAGCAGGAGAGACAACCCTCACCTGTACCCAGCTGTATGTCCATGAAGAGTGACTGGTCTATGGATAAACCAATCCACTTCAGAGAAGGAGATCTTACCACTGAGTCACGGTAGGAACTTCAGATTGTTGTCATTAAACTGTTTTATACTCAAACATAAACTGCACAAACATCTATTAAATTACCTCTGTAGTCATTCATTATTAACCTCTACCTTCAGCTCAACTTATAGACCCTACTGTGCGTTTCCTGCCTCATATTGACCAGATTCTTATCAACCTTGTCAAAGTAGTCATCAATTAATATTCACCCTCTTCAAATTACCTCAGTGAGCGAGATGTTGGTATGTGGGGTTTGGTGTCTAATCTCATGACTTGCTCACCACTCTAACTTATGAAAAGCAATACCGTTGCACACCAGCACTAGAGGGCAGGCATGAGGAAAACATGTCCTGCTTCAGACAGCTCTATCTCAAGAAGAATAAATGTCACAGCTTAGATATTTACACTGTAGGAATCCTGGGAACCGTAGGAGAAACTGTAGTGACAAGTTAGAAAACGGGTATGAATTTAAAAGCACCAACTGCCACCAGCATGGAGTACTGTGGATGACACTCACACAAACTTGTTAGTTAGCTTTGACAACCGTAGGACAATACCAGTGGCATCTGCATAATGTAGATCTCAACCCAGATCCTGCAGAGCTAATTATTAATAGATGTAGTTCTCACCAACTGATTAATGCAGATGCTAATTAATTGTCCATTAAATGATGTACTATTCTTTTCATTGATGGGAAAAGGTATGTAATAATGACCAGTGCTGTTATTTCATATCCTGTAATGAAGGTGAGATGCTAGTTTCCTCTTTATTGAGACAGTAGGGGTGAGAGCGGTGAGGAGAAGGGGAGACACAGGGGAGAAGGCTGTAGCGGGATCAAACCCACCCTACCAGGAGGGGAAATGTGCTTCTGAGACAGGGGGTGTTAAAAATCCTAAAAGAGCCGACCCACTCTCTGTCCCTCCCTCCTGGCTGCCCAGCCACTATCCCACCCACCCAGGTGTAGAGGGCGGAGCTTCACCTGTAAAGAGGTCAAAGGGAGCTTGTTTGTCCAGCATCAGACCAAGCTGGAAAGTATGGGCCCAAGGATGAATCTGTTAAAGGGGTAACACAGTGGTTAAATATGACACATGCCAGTTATCTTTTGGGAACATCAAAGTGTGTGTTTATCAATGTTGTTATTCAGTCATTTTTAAGTACTAAACGCCCTTTTTATGCCCAAATTTGCTCTTCTACAAGTTCACCTAGCTTTGTGAGCGTGTTAAAGCAAGCTGTCAATTAGATATGATTGACAGGCTGTGGCCCCAACTTCCACATTTGTTTTTTGTAACCATAGTTATTTCGACACTGGATTTACCAGGAAGTGTACAGGCATTTACAAAGTCCTTCATATTATCAGTGTGTGATGTTACACCAGCTTTTAATCTCCAGCTATTATAAAAGTACACGCTACCTAACATGCCATATGTGCGAATTTGCATAACAGGTATGATAAGGCATGAAGATTATGCGTCTCCCGCTGCACTGAGAAAAAGCACACTGCAACCGGCCATGCAAGTTTGGAGGCTTGGGCTGTTAGACTTTATACAGGTGCATCCCAAAAAAATAGAATATTGTGAAAAAGTTCATTCTTTTCCGTAATTTAATTCAAACAGTGAAACTTAAATTATTTCAGTATTCTAGATCCATTACACCGTGAAATATTTCAAGCCTTTTTTTGTTTTAATATTTATGATTGTACAGTATGTTCAGTGTTCATTTATACACTCTTGGTCGGGGCTCCTTTTGCACAAACTACTGCATCGACGTGGAGCAACATGGAGGCAATCAGCCTTGAAATATTGAAATGAATCTATAATATATGAAAGTTTCACTTTTTGAATTAAATTACGGAAAATAATTAACTTCCACAATATTCAAATTTTCGGTATTATAATGTTAGCTAGCTAGTCAAATAATTGCAACTATGGATCTTACCAGAAGGCAGAGATAATTTGCGCTGTCAAGCCGACATTAAATCCATTGTTCACTAATGTTAGTTATGGAAGTAGCCACCATTAAATCCATTGTTCAGTAATGTTAGTTATGAAAATAGCAACATTAACTCCATTTATGGAAGTAGCAACATTAAATCCATTGTTCACTAATGTTAGTTATGAAAATAGCAACATTAACTCCATTTATGGAAGTAGCAACATTAAATCCATTGTTCACTAATGTTAGTTATGAAAATAGCAACATTAACTCCATTTATGGAAGTAGCAACATTAAATCCATTGTTCACTAATGTTAGTTATGGAAGTAGCAACACAACCAGTGGCATTCCCCTGCACTCTTGATCCCCTGACGTTCCTCTTCCAAGTGTTGTGATTTAATTTGATTTAGCTCCCCTGCATTTTAATCATGTCATGATATTGTAATCTTGTTCTACATAACCAGCTGCTCATGAGGGATAGTAGATAAAAAGTCACCACCAGATGTAGCCACCGGGAAACGGATGTGTAGAGAATGGAATGTCCCCACTGAATCAAGATGCTCTTTTCTCCTTCCTCACCTCCTGCCAAGTAGCCAGGCCCAAAACAGCCAGAGATATAATGCTGACTCTGCAGAGCACAGAGTACAGCAGTAAGGTCTCTTTTCCTCTTCCTGTTGAATTCCTTCTCTTCCCCTCCTCTCCTCCCAAAGCAGCCAGAGAATAGTGCTGATTAATGCAGAGATTTATGAGTATTTTCTCCTCCTCCTGTGGGGGGGCAGTTGAGATTCCGGTCGGGGGAATCTCATTTCCTCTCAAAAAGCAGACAGAGTCCTTCACCCAGGAAGCTGGGAGGGGGGGGGGCACGGATGTAGGACATATATGGACATGAGTTATTTGCTGAGCCAGCAAAACTAGACATCATTTGATTGGTGGCGAAAGTAGTGATGTATGGAAAAATGGGATGTGGTCAAGGGGGGAGGGGAGTGTTGTTAAGACTATAAAGGTCAAGTAGACAAAGGGAAAAGTTGTTCTTTCCCGGGGAAGCTCCTGACTTATATGCTGTTTGTTTCTGAAAAGCATTAAAGTCAAATCGCATTTGGACTCTCTGTGCCTCGAGTTGTTTTTTCTTCTCGGACTCTGAAGTTATTTTGGAACTTTGAACACCAATCTGGACTTAGATTTATTTCTGGACTTAGATTTATTTCTTGGAATTTGACCCAAGACATAGTAAATTATTTTACACGACAAATGGCGAGCCAGAACCCAGGAGGAGGAGGCATCCACTACCCTACGCCAGGACACGGACCTGTCCGCGTCAGACACACAGGGCCCTAAATTACAAGGTAAGGCAGAGCCATTTATAAAATCTGCTAATTCATTTTAACGTGTGTTTGACGTGGTCAAGATCCGCCCGGGCTGCAGGTAATTAAAACGCCCCTCTTCAAAGAATCTAGAATAAATCTTACTTTAAATCATGTTTATCAGATTTGGTCCATTTAAAACATCAAAGGCACCGAGAATCCTATGCGATCGTTTGTCATAAATGTCGTATGTGTTTTATGCTTTATGCTTTGTTTTTATGTGCTCTGTATGTGTGAGCGGAAAGTGTGAATGAATAGCAGGTGGCTTGTTGCATGACTAGCTCAGCCATGCACAGCCATGTACAGGCTAATAATTCTTGAGTACCGTAACACCAGTGTTGAGAAATGTATAGTACAGCCAGAGTTACAGTATGTTGAAATAGTACGAGAGATACATTTGTAGGATTGATACTTTTGAGGAATAAATTAGCCTAGTCAGGTTTAAATTCCTCCTCTGACGTTTGGTTAAAAGATAAATAGTGTCTGTGTGTACACGTTTAAGAAGTTACCTGTTTGAGTAACTAAGATAAGAAGTTACCTGTTTGAGTAACTAAGATAAGAAGTTACCTGTTTGAGTAACTAAGATAAGAAGTTACCTGTTTGAGTAACTAAGATAAGAAGTTACCTGTTTGAGTAACTAAGATAAGAAGTTACCTGTTTGAGTAACTAAGATAAGAAGTTACCTGCTTGAGTAGCTAAAAAGGGCCGGTGTGTGCCTACAGTATGCGCTGCCGAGATAGAGCCTGTGTGTGCTCTTACAGGCTACGCGCTGCCGAGAGGGCAATAAATCTGATCAGAGAAGTATTTGTAAATAAGTGTAAATAAGTATGCCGGCGGAGTAAAATAGTATGAGAGTCGCGATGTATTGTGAGAATAGAATAATTTTGGGTTGTGGGTTGTTTTTCTTTACCTAAAAAGTGTAGCGAGTGGTTCTATGATTTAAAACCGTATGTAGTTTATAAATAAGTGTTACTATTGAGTTCAGAATAGCGAGGCCATAATTTACTATTGTAAAGGGCCCAACAGGCTTTCATGTATCGGTAGCCCATAAATTTAAGCAGATAAGAAAAGACAGTGAAGTGAGGATCACGGCCCACGTGGGGCCCAGCCATCATGAAATAAATTCACAAAGTAGAAAAAGGAATAGCGGCCGTGACAGGATGGACTAAAAAAAACAACAACCAAGCAACAGGCACCATAAGCAAAAACAAGCTGTTGAGCGTGTATAATACTGGAGAGCAGGCACTTTATTTGCATCGTCGCAGTGGTTTGGTCTCTGGTTATTCTGTTGCTGTAAATGAAAGTTCTTTGATTTGTTTAATCTCTCTCTCTGTCCCAGCCCTCATCACATAAAGCGAGTTCAGTCCACAAGACACACACACACACCCGCACGCACGTAGCCTACAGTAAATCACCACACACACACACACACACACACGCTTAAACCAGACACACACTCCACAACATACACACACCTACACAGCAAGTACTCCCACACACACACGCACACCATACTCACTCATACAACACAGAGCATACATCACACATGCACACACTCAATACAGACACACATTCACTCTCATACACTCACCCTACACGCCCTCTCACACACTCACACCACACACACACACATACACACACCCTATACGCTAAAATCACCACACACACACACGCACCCTCCTACGAGCACGCCACACACACATACATACACACACCCTATACGCTAAACTCACCACGCACACACACACACACACACACGCTTAAACCAGACACACATTCCACAACATACACACACCTACACAGCAAGTACTCCCACACACACACGCACACCACACTCACTCATACAACACAGAGCATACATCACACACGCACACACTCAATACAAACACACATTTACACACACGCACCCTCCCTCTCACACACTCACCCTACACGTCCTCTCACACACTGACAACACACACAAACATTCTTACAAGCACACACACACACATGTGCCCTCTTACAAAGCACACACACACACACACACATGTACCCTCTTACAAGCACACACATACACACGCACACGTACACAATACAGGGCAAGGCAAGTTTATTTATATAGCACATTTCAGCCACAGGGCAATTCAAGGTGCTTTACATAAGACATTAAAAGTATTATACAGAGAAACATAACTTCTCTTAGAGAGCAGTGCCAAAAAGAAAAGACACAGACACACATTCACAATATAATCACATATACACACACACACACACACTCGTGCCTGGTATGAGAGGGGTAGAGACAAGATTTTTCAGTAGAATAAAATAATTGTATGTTTTGTTTTTGCCTCATGCTTGATTTTAGGTGATAAAGACCAGGATAGACTACCGTGCCAAGTAGCCTAGATGAAAGAGCGTTCGTTACACGGTTGATTTTTAAATTTCGAAATTGTCTACTATATAAGAAAACTATCACTGACTAACAATTTCTTTGCACTTCTCCTCAGATGCAACCTGGTGTCTGTTCTGAAGTGTCCTCTGGCCAGAGCATTTCTTATTTTGGGATATATAGTTTTCTTCCTATTTCAAAGTTCACCAGTGTGGTTTTGAGGTTATTACCCTTTCAAAGGAATCCATTACAATTTGATGTCAGAACAAGGAATGCTGGTCCGGGCGAGGGGCGGCGAGACGCGCGGCACCGTCAGACTGATCACCCCGCTAATTAAGCGGCTTTCAACACTCACCGGATTCACAGCGGCTGAGTAACGAGAGGGACGGCCCGGTGCTCCAGTCCTCCGCCCCACCCAGCATTTCAATAGAAACCAGTATTAAAAAATATATATAAAATGCACCAAGAAAATAATTGAACATGTGTTCTATTGGTTGTTTGTTTTATTGTTTGTTCTACTGTTTGTTAAACTGTTGGGGTTTAATATTTTGGGTCTTTAGTATAGTAGGCTACCTTAGAGGCACTGGTGTCTATAAGCCTACTGTAAACTAACTAACTAACTAACTAACTAAACTAACTAAACCAAAAATAATAATAAAACTGCAGTATAGGAATTTCAACGTGGTTGTTGTAATAACCGTTTTCACAAGGAAAGCGAGGTACTGAATATTAGTCTGTATTTTGTTTTGTTTTGTCAGAACTGACATGTTCTATGTGAAACATACTTTTAGTATGAAATAGTTACTCTAGTCGGGTTCAAGTCATGTGACACGTGATCAGGAAATGTGTGGGCATTTCATGATGAATCATGCGTCTTGCAGCTCCAGTCTTTATCTTGTGTTGTAAGTCCTGACATTAGTCTACTCAAGTTTCTCTGTGTTGTTGCAAAACGTTTGTGAGAATGTTATCAATATGAAAGTAGTGACTTCTATAGTTAGAGTCATTCACATTATTTTGTTGGGATAAGAACAAATTATGAAGTAGAATAAATGAGAGATGAATGGATATTTCCACGCGGGGGTATTGAAGCGATTTGCATATGTTAAATAACATGAGAAGCATTCAATTCTGTGTAAGGAAACTTATTTTCCTGTATTGTCTTTGTACTGTTTCTGATTCCAGAAAAGGAGATCAAAATGGTCAACTGTACTCCGACCACCGACACGGCGCATCGAGGACAGAATAAGAACTAGTTGATTTATAAGCTGATCAAGTGTAGGACTTCCTTGTGTTGAATTATCTGCTTGTTTGTTTTAGTTATTATTATTTAGGGGCCAAGCACGAAGGTGCGAGGCACCTATTGTAATTGTTAGTGTTATTATTATTCATCTGCCATGGGAGCCTATGGCTGGTCCCATTGGTAGAGGCTTAGGGCCTGTAGCCGTGAAGCAAGTCTCACATGAATTGGCCAAAAAGGCGTAAAATGCAAACTTTGAACAGCCATAACTTATCCCCCTTTGAGCTAGAGGCATGACACTTTAAACACATTTGAGTCTAATTATGGTGAACAAATTTGCCTCAAGAACCCGTAACTTCAGGTTATGTAGATTTCTGTGATTTTAATTTATTGTAAAACGCTTAAAATCTATCTCCTCCTAGGGAGTTTTATCAATCTACATGAATCTCAGTAGATGTAATCTAGCATTGAATATCTACAATTCCATCTCGGCAAAAGTTGGAAAATATGAATTGAACAGCCACTATGAGGCAATGAAAATTGCAGAGGGCGCTAGAGAGCTCACTTCCTGTTTAGGCCTAACCGCCAGGCCAATTTTTCCAATTCCTGGTACAACAGTACCAGAGCATATCTTAAGGCAAGTTGGAGAAATGTGACGCAGATTGGCCACAGGGGGGCGCTACAACAAGCCAAAATGCTTAAAAATGGCTGAAACACAATTGATTGCTGTGGCACCCCTTGTGGCTAGATGGGGTTCATATTGCTTGTTTGGGGTAGTTCATGGCATGCTCTATAACTTTCTAATTGGACGCAAAAGCATCAGATTCTATTTTGATATTGACATAAGCGTTGTTGTCAATTGATACAATTGCAACCCCCCACAACAGTTATTATCAGCTATGGCCTGCATACTTCCACCCATGGAGAGGGTAGTAGCCTACATTCTACCCACTTCATCAATGGATAAGCTAGTAACCTTAAGCCTGGGAAGAGGGGAGTGGTCTATAACTCACACACTTCAACCAGGGAGAGGGTAGTAGCCTTTAGCCTAAACAATTCATCCTGAGAGAGCACAGTAGCACATAGACTACATAGCCCAAACACACCAAGTGTAGGGGGGCATTCTTCTGAGAAATGTTAGGTTTAGAGAGAAACAAGAGTTGTGAGTATGGTTCACAGATAGCTGAATTATCAAGCTATCCCCACACTGAGACTTGATGGTAAATGTGTGACTTCCAGGCAGGTGGAAGGCCTGGAGAATAACCATGTGGCCTGTAGACATGTAGACAAATAGGTCCTAAAAAATATGTCCCAAAATATAATTAATGTAATGAGATGCTTGAAAGGACCTGACACTCGTTTGACGCCTTCAGATGAATTGAATGTGATTGCAGTTGTATGATGATGATGATCATGGTGATGATGATGCTGTTGCATGAATTCAACCTGATTTCCCTGGTCAGAAGACACACACACTTATATGCATAGCTCCAATGTGGCTATGGCATGTTTCGCTTGTTGGCTTTGATGCGTGAGTCGCGCTTAGCCCTGTTATTGCTGCTTGTGGCTATATTTTCTATTTGTTTTCATGTGCCTATGGACTATCTGGGAACGTGGTCCTGGGTTCATAGATTGAGATGGTCGAGGGTGAATTTACATACAGTGCACAATTTCAGCATATAAATTGTTTGTTTACTCTGTTCTGCACCACCACTCTCTGTTTCTTACAGTAAAATTAATTGGGCCATAAACTCCCAAAATTGAGAGCAAAATTGACCATTGAGGAGAGGGAGGCAAAGCGAGCCTTATAAAGTTATAACACACAATTTTGAGAGAGAAAGCAATAAGCATGAGCGAAAAATAAATAAATAAATAAACAGGGAATAACTAAGAGAGTAGATAAGGAGGAAGACAAAGATGTTCAGGAAGTGGAAAGAGCAGGCAAGAACTAGGCAAGGTAAGCAGCAGTGGGAAAAAAGAAAACGGGGATGGGGTGCACTTTCTCTCATCCGCAGATGCCAGCCTGCAGTGCCCTTTCCCGCCTACTGCCGTGCCACAAGACCGGTCCAAGGCCAGCTACCCTCCACCAGCGCAGCAGGACGCCACCCTACCACCACCATACCACACCCACAGCACACATCCACACCAGCGAGGAGACGGAGCAGGAGGGTCAGGAGCGCAACTCCGACAGATCCAGTCACAGACCTTCCACTGGCCGGACGGGGGGGGCCCCAGCGTGGTGTGCCAAAACCAGAAAAGCTACGTGCAACCGCACGTCATCAAATGCTGGCATTGTCACTAGTGGGGTCAGCCCAAGATGTCACAAAGGTGACCCATGGAGGGGCTACATCAGACATTGTTGAACAGATACGAACATTCTTGGCTGAAAATCTGACGCCCAGACGAGCGGCCATACAGACAGAGACTGAGAATCACAGCAGCCACGGGAGTAGTGTGACAGTGACGCCTCAACCCTCCACAGCTCAAACCAGGAGGGGGACAGCCTACCAGCCCACTGAATCAATCCAGGCTGGACGGTTTCCAAATGATAGAGGTGCCGAACGTGTACAGAGATCCTACACAGCAGCAGAAATCATGAAGCGAGCACTGACGCTGCCCAACCGGCAGGAGTGTGGGGGAAAGTTTGTTGGAGCGTTCCACGACCGATATAGATAGAAAGATACTTTATGAATCCCCTTGGGGAAATCCAATGTATCTAATAGCTCACGGCACGACATAACATGGAACGACACAGCAATCGTATTAACAGAACAAGAGACAGACAGCAGAACCAGAGCGGAGACATCTTCAAGACAAAACAATGAGGGCCAGGAAGACCCCATAAAACTCTCTGTGTGCACTATGTGGTAAATTTGGACACTGGAAGAATGAATGCCCGGAGAACTTTGAGGGAGGCCAGGAGCAGCGCCATCGCTACTGACCAGCGAACAACCCAACTGCAAAGATGTGGCACCCGGCAAGCAGACGCAAGGAATCAAAAACACGGGAGGAGGGGCACTGGCGGGCGGCACGAGGCGATGAGGGTGAGTTCGTTCCATTTTCCCCTGATACACAAGTATTAGTGCAGAATAGAATCACTGATTTAGAAGCATTGCTTACACCACTCACAGGGTGCGATGCCCGAGATACACCACAACTAATAAGCTCGTTACCGGGAGTAAACCTTAGTGAAATGGTGAAATGGTGTCATTTTTAGTGGACACAGGAGCGAGCATCATAACTCATTAACAAAGAAAGCTTAAAGTATCATCCTAAAATGAGTGGCAAACTAGAAACCTAAGCGGAGACAGTTTCATGTTTGCTAGTGTAGGTTCAAATAACATGGTGGAGAGGGAATTAATTTAGGCATTTGAGCGTCACATTATACCGACCCCAGTGGGCCTGGTACTGAAAAGTTAAAGACTTAAAAAACTGTCCACGAGTCAGAGAGGGCATAGAGAAAAACAGCCACTGTATGTATATTAATGGTTGATCACTTCTCCTACCACTGATTTGCTCTCTCATGCACGCACACGCTTAGGGGAGACACTGAGCTTATGTTATAAGGTGCACCGGCTCATGTGCACGAGGGAAGGGAGAGCAGATTTGAGGAAAGGTGGGAGGAGGAGCAGATGGAGACAGCGTTAAGTTTGAGCTACTTGTCGGCATGGAGCCAATTGTGCCGCTTCTGTTAAATTGACTGAAACCCAGAAGGGTCTATTTAACATGCCTGATTCTTCTCCTCATGTGTCTCTAGTGAAGCGCCAAAGGATCAATGGTGCGATTTGGGGCCATGGATACGAGGGTGTCATGTGATACCAGACGATTGGTGGTGCAACTCATCAATCCTCCCCCATGTACAAATGTTCAAGCAAGTGGGGAGTGACTGCCTGTTTAAAGAATTATGTGAAGTTACCTTTGACGCAGCTAAGAGCGTCTGTTTTGTTGTCAAATGTAACGAAGTGATTTGTCAGATTGTGCACAGAACTGGGAGATGAGGAGCGTCTGGCTACCCTCCCAGATCTGTGAACAACAGGGAAATATGATGTGGGGTTTAGTGAATTTGGCCCCACCGGTTGTTGTTTCACCCAGGTGGAAGTATCGCCCTTGTCTGAAACAATACCCGGTCAAGCCTGAAGCATGGAGGGCAATTAGGCCTGTGTTTAAAGCTTTGCTTAAGAAAGGAGTAATCAGTGAATTACCCATGGGCAACCAGGTGCGCACACCTATCTTTCAGGAAAAGAAGGTGCAGGGCCTGGAGAACTGGCAGAGTGGAGAGTTAAAAATGCTAAATGGTTCACAATTGTAGACCTCTCGAATGCATTAGTTTCCATTGTAGTCCACGAGGGCAGTCAATTCTGGTTTGTAATTAGGGATGCGCATGGTATTGACCATTGCGCCAGGGGGGAGGTGAAACAGTATATGGCGGGTACAGTAGAGATTTTTCTTGTTTAAAATCGTAATGAAAATAAATGTGTTAGTGAGAGGGATTATTAAGTCACCACAATTATATTAGGTCCAGCACCAATGTGCGTGACAAAAAGGAAAAAGTAGGTCCAGCACCAATGTGCGTGACAAAAAGGAAAAAAGCGAAATCAATAGGCCTATTGCCTAGGCCAGAAGACTAACAAGCACAAATGTAGGCCCAACAATTCATTGGGCCTCCGAGTCTTTAATATTATAGTATTTCGCTGTATGCTATTCAATGGTTAGCAGCACGGCACATTGCCACTAAAGTGTGCTTATATTAATTAAAATAGCCGAATAATTTGTTTGAGTCAAGACGTGACAGAAATATGTGCAACAATAGCGTATGACTAAATTCAAAGACTCAAGCGTGTTGTAGAAACTTGAGAATCTTGTTTTTGACTAGTCGTGTTATCAGTTATAAAATCACCGTCTAATCGTCAATGAAAGTAGTCGCTGCGCACATCCCTAACCCACGCCAGGACCAGATCCTAGGTCAGTGCCAAATAATTCTATAGTTCTGATAATGGACGACACTTTGGGGGAATCATGGTCAGAGTAGCATTCAGAATGCTAGGAATCAAGCAGAGATTTGGGTGCGCAGTCAGGGAAGTGTAGAACGAGCAGATGGTAGGCTACTCTAAAAAGCTATTTTTCTTCTGCCATGTAGTGAGAATTCAAAAAAAAAAAAAAAAAATAAGTCAATAGACTAAATTTCCGCAGTATTCATTCTTTCCGTAACCTACCAGCTGGGTTTTTCTATCTCCCTACTCTGACCGTTTGGAAATTGTGTTTTGACAGTTATAATGCATAAAAGAATAACATAGAACAGCCGAGAATAGCAGAAAATATTCAAATCAAACAGCATATCCGAACAAAATAAAATATAGATAGAGCGGATTTAGTGGTTGAAAGAAAGTCAACGTCTGACATTTGGCATTGTTTCGGCTACCGGTCCTTAGTAAAAAGCCTGGCGACAGCCCAGGTAGCAAGTAGCAAGATTAAAGAAGATGACGAAAACCAATCGAGCGTCCCATGCCGGGTTTTACATATCGCCAAATATATTGGAAAAAAGTGTATAGCGGCAATGTATGTTTCTGTCAATATCGTGCAGCCGCAGTAAAAAGCCTCTAATATCCCTATTAGGGTTCGACGAGTGTACCCCTACCATCTGCCTCCTACCGCAACCGATGGGCAGCAGGTAATATAGAATACCCCCATCCACAATTAGCATCTAATTCATGGGGAATCAGCAGTTCTGGCAACCCATAGGGCCCCTAGGCAAGGCCAGTTCCCCACAGGTCAGGATGACTCTCAGGAGGGTCACGCACGGGTCTAGAGTGTTAGATGAGATGCCCCATGTAGAGATAGAGCAGTGTACCCCCTGGGCCTACTTCATAACCCCCCACAGGTCGTGTAGCCTGGGAGGAAGATGCAGCTGTCCCAGGACCACCAACCAATCCTCCTGCCTATGAGATACGCCGTGCAACACCCTGAACCTACCGGTCCTCCAACCCTCGAGATGTGCCCGATGACCCCTGATTCAGCCTTCAAGAGACACCGCGCGACACTCTGGCCATCCACTACACCAGCTAATTCACCCACCCGGTTCAAAACCCCGCAGTCTGCTCCCCGGTCATCGATGATGACTCCCGTCCCTCAAAAGGAATGGTCACTCCCAGGTGCCAGTAGCAGCATCATCACTCATCTCAGCAGAAGCACCATCAAGGGAAGAGTAGACATGCAGGGCACGCCTAGAGTGGTGGTACCCCAAAGCCCGTTTGGTCCCATCGAGGTGGAGCCGCTGGCCACACCCCCAGAGCGCTCCAGGTCACGCAACTGGTCGGAGAACAACAGCTACATTTCCTCAGAGGAGGACATGGATCTGTCATGGTTTCCCTGCACCCCTAGCACAGAGGAGCGCCTGGGTAGAATGCCGTTGGCCAGGTTCAAAAAACTTGTTGATAAACTGCCCGCCCGTCAGGATAAATCAGAGATGCGCCGTCTGCGCCGTGCGGGCCAGCGTCGCATCAGATATTATCAGGATCAGTCTATCCCCACGATGACGCCCGGGAGGAGGCTCAGCACGAGGCAAATCGTGGAGGAAAACCGCCGTCACTTGTTCTACCTCATCGCCAGAATGGATGCCCTAGGAAGCAGGCTCGACGAGGTGTGAGCTGCTGAGGAGCATCCCAGTCAACTACTGAAGAGAGGCCCTGCGTAGGGGGTTATGTGGGATCAATATAGCATGTATAATCAAATGTACCCCACAATAATACTTGTAAAGTGATCTGAAGTAATGTATACCACTGTAGTAAGTAGACTTGGTCACTATGCAATCAACATTATAACCATCAAGAACATAATGTAACTAATGTTCTAGAAATAGTTTTCAGTTTTTATTGATGTTTTGAGACTGATGAAACGTGTGAGCAAAGGAGGGGAATGTTGTTCAGGTCATCCAGCCATAAAGAGCTGCGTATACGTGCGGTCTATAACCGTACTTTCATATCTAGGAGTTGTTGTTTATGTTGAAATATTTACTAAGTAATATTGGAAATTTTGGGTCTGAATGTGACTAAGTTTTAAAGTCACAAAGTGGGGAATGTTGTGATTTAATTTGATTTAGCTCCCCTGCATTTTAATCATGTCATGATATTGTAATCTTGTTCTACATAACCAGCTGCTCATGAGGGATAGTAGATAAAAAGTCACCACCAGATGTAGCCACCGGGAAACGGATGTGTAGAGAATGGAATGTCCCCACTGAATCAAGATGCTCTTTTCTCCTTCCTCACCTCCTGCCAAGTAGCCAGGCCCAAAACAGCCAGAGATATAATGCTGACTCTGCAGAGCACAGAGTACAGCAGTAAGGTCTCTTTTCCTCTTCCTGTTGAATTCCTTCTCTTCCCCTCCTCTCCTCCCAAAGCAGCCAGAGAATAGTGCTGATTAATGCAGAGATTTATGAGTATTTTCTCCTCCTCCTGTGGGGGGGCAGTTGAGATTCCGGTCGGGGGAATCTCATTTCCTCTCAAAAAGCAGACAGAGTCCTTCACCCAGGAAGCTGGGAGGGGGGGGGGCACGGATGTAGGACATATATGGACATGAGTTATTTGCTGAGCCAGCAAAACTAGACATCATTTGATTGGTGGCGAAAGTAGTGATGTATGGAAAAATGGGATGTGGTCAAGGGGGGAGGGGAGTGTTGTTAAGACTATAAAGGTCAAGTAGACAAAGTGAAAAGTTGTTCTTTCCCGGGGAAGCTCCTGACTTATATGCTGTTTGTTTCTGAAAAGCATTAAAGTCAAATCGCATTTGGACTCTCTGTGCCTCGAGTTGTTTTTTCTTCTCGGACTCTGAAGTTATTTTGGAACTTTGAACACCAATCTGGACTTAGATTTATTTCTGGACTTAGATTTATTTCTTGGAATTTGACCCAAGACATAGTAAATTATTTTACACGACACAAGTGTAGCTGAAACGTTGCTTGTTCTGGGTTGGATCAACATCTGTCTGTTGTTGTGATATTGTATGAATGGAGCAGAATACCACAGTAATAACTCGTTAATAAGCCTACACAACGTTCCATCAAATCAAAGTAATTAGTGTATATTAATACAGCCCATCTCATATAGAAAGGCAACACAGTGGCCCTCGTATCAACGGAGCACAGATCCGAGCGCAGATCCTATCGCACAAATGATCGTACGACAGCGTCCACGTGTGACCTATCAAACATTCGTATGCCGCCAATCCCATCGTAGGAATGATCGGGCGTTGATAAATGCGGTGGATGAAATCAATCGTAATTAGAATATCACGCCCCTATATATTCAGGTTTCAGAGGCCTCGCCTCTAGAGTTTACGACATGGAGAGGCGTAATATGGCAAAAAAGAGGAATTTCTCTGAGGTGGAAATCGTGGTTCTAACCTCTGAAGTGCAATCCAATAAATTGGTTTTGTTTGCCAGCCTGAAAAGCGGAATTAAAGGAGGCTGGAAAAATGCCGTATGGCAAGAAATTACCGCTAAGGTGAACAGTGTTTCTGTCGCCAATCGAACTCCACCAGAGGTTAATTTCTAATTTATCCTACATCTTTGACATGTGCAGTAGGTAAAACATGATTGCTCATATTACTATAATTTGCATGTAGGTGGAGAAAAAAGGGTCAGATTTGAAGCTCAGTCGGCGGTCGGATGGCTGTCTGTGGAGGCTGCGCTGGGCACGGCTCTCTGGGCACGAGCTCGTCTGGCTCCATGGGAGCATGGTGTGGAACTCTGTTGTCCTGCGCAATATGATGCTGCCAGAATGATGCTGCAGACCTTCTCTGGCGTGTACAGCAGAGTTCCCCCCGCGGATCCCAGACAGAGCCATCTCCTCTTCAGCAACCCGATGCAGCGCTCCACGGTGCCCCGTGTGCGTATGTGCGCAGCGTTGTACCTGCGCTCCTGCTCTGTGGCAGGGTTGGCCAGTGGGGTCATCAGGTAGTCCGTGGGGGCATAACCTTGGTCACCTAGCACATGAATCATATTGAAATGTTAAGTCACTTGAATATTTGTAAATGTATTTGAACCAGTAGTGGGCCTGCTTACCGAGGAGATGACTGCGTCCCTGCAGCGCGCCCTCCTGTAGCCGTGTCCCCACGCTGCTGTTTTGCAGGATAAAGAAGTCGTGCGTCCCCCCAGGCTACTGGGCCACCATGCTCAGCAGGGATAGGCTGGCATCACAAATCACCTGCACGTTGATGGAGTGATAGTTCTTACGATTGATGAACGCGTAATCATTCACGGATGGAGACCTCAGACGCACATGGGTGCAGTCAATCGCACCGATCACATTTGGAAACCCAGCAATCTCATACAATTCTCTCTTAATCACAGTTTGCTGGGCATCATTGTACGGGAATGTGATGTACTGTACCGGCGAGTGAGGGACTTGATAGCCTCCAACACTGCCGGCATGGTCCTGCTGATGGTTGGCTGTGAGATGCCAGACCTATCCCCCATCTCCCGCTGAAAGGACCCGGTGACCAAAAACCCCAAGGTGGAGACACCTGCGCTGGCACAGGTACACTGTAAAAAATACACTGTGAATTTCACAGTAATTAACTGGCAGCCAGTGGCCAGCGACTTACTGTAAAAAAAATCACAGTAAGTCGCTGGCCACTGGCTGCCAGTTAATTACTGTGTTTAATTTTACAGTAAGTCGCTGGCCACTGGCTGCCAGTTAATTACTGTGTTTTATTTTACAGTAAGTCACTGGCCACTGGCTGCCAGTTAATTACTGTGAAATTCAGTGTATTTTTTTTAAAAACACAACAGTATCATACTGTAAAATAAAACAGTAATTAGTATGTACTGTATTTTGTGTTACAGTAGTAGTGTGGTAACTGTAAAATATAAAACAGTAATTACTGTCTACTGTATTTTTTGTTACAGTAGTAGTGTGGTAACTGTAAAATATAAAACAGTAATTACTGTCTACTGTATTTTTTGTTACAGTAGTAGTGTGGTAACTGTAAAATATAAAACAGTAATTAGTATGTACTGTATTTTTTGTTACAGTAGTAGTGTGGTAACTGTAAAATATAAAACAGTAATTACTGTCTACTGTATTTTTTGTTACAGTAGTAGTGTGGTAACTGTAAAATATAAAACAGTAATTACTGTGTACTGTATTTTTTGTTACAGTAATAGTGTGCTAACTAAAATATTTTTAGGGCTGTAAAAAAAACAGTGATTTCCTCATACTGTATTTTTATTTTCATCATTAACATCAGCAACATACACTCTAACATGACTCCCACTCAGCATTACTTTTTACCTTAACATGACTCTAGCATGACTCTAGCAAGACTCTAACTTGACTAAAATAGAGAGGAAAAAACAGAGAGAACTGTGGCTATTGAGAAGAAAGGGCTGTATATACTCATCTAAACGCCGTCACAATATACTAGCGGGCTATGAACATCCATGAATATTAAACCGCTTACTTCAACAAGGGGTAGAGAAGTGAACCACGTCAAAGCAGCTTTGCATTTTTTGCATGGGAACAATGCTGTAAAGCACGGTGAGCTTGTTTCTATTCTTACCATTCCCGCGCTAACTCCACACAAAAAAATAATATTGCCAACCACATGAATACAAAATGCCTGAGAAAAAATGTTCAAGCAACTCCCAGACCTAATGACCTAATTTTTATGACAAACAAACTTTTAAACTATTTGAAGAAGCCAAATACTACTTTTTACCTTAACATGACTCTAACATGACTCTAACATGACTAACATTCATCATTACTCACATGACGTGCATAACATGACTCAATGTGTCTCTTTCAGATCACTCTTGCTTGCGTCTCTTTCAGATCACTCTTGCTTGTAGGGTGCACCTCCTGTGAATCAAATACAAAATGGAAAACAGCTTTTTAAATCTCCAGGATCTTAAGAGATTAATTAGAGACTAATACTGTAAAAACTTAAGATGAAAACAAAACGCATCTTCATGGATAAATCCACAAGACCTCTTCATTATCAGAACCTCACCTCCACCTAGTTATTTTGCCAGTCAAAGGCGTTGAAGTCCCTCATGAACGAAAGGACGTGTGGGTTTATGTACGATGTCTTCCGCTTCACAACTCTTCCAGTTTTCCGGCTTGTCTGGACCTTAGCAGTGCACTTGCTGGAGTCAGGATTAATCCTTACAAGGAACCTAATAGAAATTAAAATGGAAGGTAATCAAATAACCTGACTCTAGAATCAGTTACGCCAGTTAGGAGGTCAGAGGTCAGTCAGATGTGTGTGTGTGTGTGTAGTTTCCCACACTAGAGGGTAAATAGTGCACTGAAAGCCAAACCCTAACCCTTCTATTTAAGTAAATGTAAAAGAAATGTAAAATAATGTTTTGTTAGCCTTACCTCTGAACAAACTCCAGAGTTGTGGCAGCTTCTACCTGATATTCAATATTGAATATGTAGAAACTGGCGAACAAGACGGCCAAGGCAGTTACGAAGTCTGGGATGGGAGGTGAATGTGGGATCACAACTCGGCCCTCTATGGACAGCATCCACTTGTTCGCAGACCACACAGTGTCTCCTGCAATAATCAAACATAAAAAACAATTCAATTAACATGTCCGCAGACCCTCTTCATTTTTGTCCTATGCAGAACAGAAAAGGGAGTGGGACCCTATGACATCTTTGAAATGGTACTGTATTTAGAAAACAGAGCCGCCACACATTACCCCACTGTATTTTGTATACATGTTTCAATGTCCACATAATTGTATTAATCTTCAAAAGACTACTTTTTTTGAATGAGTTTTACCTAGCACAATGAGCCTCGGGGTGATGGGAAGGGAGAGTTCGGCCTCGGCATCGGCAGGAGTTGTAGTCGTCTGTCAGTATTAGAGTTAGATGTTAATAGAAACACTCCCAAGCAATTACTATAGTCTGTAACTTAATAGTTTCTGCTTCAAGGGTAAGTGTGTCTTCAGTCTGGTCTCAATATGATAATTTGTCAATAATTTGCAGGCCAACAAGCAATAGTTTAAAAACATAAATGCATATTTAAGGGCCCCTGGTTAGAGTGTATACAAACCTATTATTTGATTGCAGGGTAGAGAACATTAATTACAGAAATAGTGACAAAAAAACGTACATCAGCAAGGACAAAAAGGGCGCCCTCTGCCTCTTTGAAATGTGTCATCATGACCAAAATCGCTGCAAGACCATTGGTGCCCTCTCGGTCCTCCTTCAACGCTTCTCTCAGGACAGCTTTGACTTCCTTACTCCACTTCATCAGCTGACTTCTGAAGAACTCCAGGAGCCTCTTCCCTTTCAGTGATAATTAAAAAAAAACTTCCATTAGTATATAGCACCTTTCATACAGTACACATATTGCAGTATGAAGACATAAAATAAGCATAAAATGACAAGAGTAAGAGAAATGCAGAACATAATAATAAAATAGCAATGGATTAAAAGGCTACAGTAGAATAGCATCTCATAAGTATGTCAACTAGTTGCCAGGCTGATAGCCTACCTTTTTGGTCGAGATCTTCGTTTAGTCTGGTGCACAGGTCAAGTGAAGTGGGAAAGTAAAAGTGGCCAAGACAGGAGAAATGGCCACTGCTTACTTATGTCCAGAATGCTGGGGGGTGGGTCTGCATTTATATCCTCTCGCTGTTTTGTGTAAGTAATTCCCATTAGCTCCTTTACCCTCCCTCTGCCAGTTGCCCCTAGCCCCTCTTGACTGAAAATATCCACCATCTCCTTCCTTTTTTCTTCAATAGTTGCGGACGTTTCCCCCTCTGGATACTCCTGTGGCTGCCAATTGACACACCCATAACTATCAACCTTAGCACACTTGGCAGGTGAGAGCTGGTTGTCATCACTTATCAGAGAGCGTCTGGGTTTCCTCAGACGGGCAAGTGTGTTTCCTCTGTTGAGATATTCAACTCGGGTCTTCAGCTGAGTCTGTAGACTATAGTAGCCACATCCAATTATTTCTCCCTCCTCCGTTTTATCTAAAAAACTGCTTGGATGCTTCTGGATTATAGCCTTTGCTACTGCTGCGCAGTCTTGGCATGTCGGGTTCACGGACTTCTCTCTCATGGAATCGATGGTGACTTTCACCATGTGTCTGCGATCTTCTGCCTCTGGCCTCTTACCAGCCTCAATGGCTCTTTTGAGAGTGGGCCTAATTTTGTCCCATGGCACCTGGAAGTTGTCCAAACTACTGTTCTCACTGGCTATTTGCCTGGGGGAAGACACAGGGGTGGAGGAAGAGCTGGAGGAAAAAAAACGCTTCTGTCTCAGATGAAGAGGCGGCCGATTGGGGACTTCTTAGATCTGCATACAAATATTAGCACATAAGAAAAAGTACAGCTTAGTACCTTAATAGTGACAAAATAGTTTGCCTACATTTTGCAGTGTTAATTGGAATCACTATCATGAAGATATAATCAGCATATTAAAACATATAGGCTAAATGAGATAGCTGTAAAATGCACCTACTGTAATGAAATTCTTACCACACTAAAATTGAGCTACACGGACATTCTTACCACTTTTGAAGGCACGGAGAATCTTTCTGCACTGAATAGGTGTGACCAGAGGTCTAATGTCTTCCTCCTTAATTAGTTGTAGATCATCTGGCCCTTCCACCCCTAACGACACCAACTCCTCAACTAGTTTCTCTGTGTCTAATTGTGGTAGCACAGTCTGTATGACTCTCTTAATGGAGTCCATTATTTGGTCTTTTACCTGTAACACAGAAAATGGTGCATGGCAATCAGGTGGAGAGAACAAAGTGATTACATACTGGGTACTGGCAATGGATAGTAATCTGCAAGACTGTCCACTGTCACACACTCATAATGCACATTTGCTGCCAGCATGCATGCTGTCCTTCATTGAGTCCTGTTATTTATTTATTGCATTTATTTATTGAATGAGTCATTGTATGTATGTCCTTGTATGCATGCCCCTGTTAACACCCAGCCATGCATGTTAACCTGTTTATTTATTGATTGATTGATTGATTGATTGTACTGATTGATTGTATTTATTTATTTATTTATTGAATGAGTCCTTGACTTTATTGAATGAGTCCTAACACCCAGCCATGCATGTTAACCCTTTGAATCATGCAGACATGCACTACTATGCAATGGTCCTTTACCTGTAACACACAGAATGGTGCATGGCAATCAGGTGGAGATCAAACTGATTATATACTGGCAATGGATAGTAATCTGCAAGACTGTCCACTGTCACACACTCATAATGAGCATCATTAGTGCTTTGTAGACAGTGCACACCAAGATCCACAACAGGCACTGACTGATGCTGTTCAACAACAAAGTGCACACATGACTGATTAATCAATATGAGCACTATTGCCGCAACTGTCCTAAAACCATTCAAGTTAGGGCATCCTGCATGTCCACACTGAAAGCTAATGTTTGGTATATTTCTATGAGTTTTAGCATGCCAAATGAATGCATACAATGATGCTGTACTTAACTCACAAATGTTACACGTGTAAGACATATTGACAAGCTAACACGAACACGACGAAAAGGTTGAAAAGCTAGCTAGCTATCTAACCGGAGATTCTAGCTAGCTCAGCTAGCTAACTCTGAAGGACGTCTGAGTTAACCTTTTCCACGAACGTTAGTTAAGCAGCCTGACGTCGGACTGTAGGCTAAAACATAACTTTCATAAACGAACTGGAACTGAATTTTGAAAAATGAAGCTGGATTTAGTCACTTACAGGAGGCGTTCAGTAACGTTGCTCCACTCCCAGACCCGGCGCGTCCACAGCCACTTGTTGCAGTCCACTTGAAAAAAAAAAAAAGGCACCGGATGCAGGTCTGTTTCTGTAGACCTATTTACGACATATTATAAGACGTTTGACTCACTGAGATCACTTTGGTGTAGTTCGGAGGCATGTAGAAGAAATTTAAAATCCAGCGTGAGCCAGTATATCCATGTAATGGCGGTGGTCGGGGCACTTAGAATGCAGTTTCTAAAAATCTATTTTCTGCCGCGAAACGGTTGTTTTCATCAATCTGTCTTGATGAATCGCTAGTCGTTTATTTTAGTGCCCATTGCTTCCCCCCTCCCAGCGATATCCGCAGCGCGCAGAAACAGACGTTGGGGTTCGCGCCCCAGGAGGTGGCACGGAGGTGCCACGCCCTGTATTCCGCCCGCATACGGTGCATATGGAGCGGGAATATACTCTGTGATCACCGTTTCGACGCAGAGAAAAGGTACCGGTTTAGCTTTTTTGAAAAAAAGTAAAATAGAAAGAGACTAATGTGAGGTGTGTTTATGCTTATTTAAAAAAGTAAAATAGAAAGAGACTAATGTGAGGTGTGTATATGCTTATTTAAAAAAGTAAAATAGAAAGACACTAATGTGAGGTGTGTATATGCTTATTAAAATAGAAAGAGACTAATGTCAGGTGTGTATATGCTTATTTAAAAAAGTAAAATAGAAAGAGACTAATGTGAGGTGTGTATATGCTTATTAAAATAGAAAGAGACTAATGTGAGGTGTGTACATGCTTATTTAAAAAAGTAAAATAGAAAGAGACTAATGTGAGGTGTGTATATGCTTATTAAAATAGAAAGAGACTAATGTGAGGTGTGTATATGCTTATTTAAAAAAGTAAAATAGAAAGAGACTAATGTGAGGTGTGTATATGCTTATTAAAATAGAAAGAGACTAATGTGAGGTGTGTATATGCTTAGTAAAATAGAAAGAGACTAATGTGAGGTGTGTATATGCTTAGTAAAATAGAAAGAGACTAATGTGAGGTGTGTATATGCTTATTTAAAAAAGTAAAATAGAAAGAGACTAATGTGAGGTGTGTATATGCTTATTAAAATAGAAAGAGACTAATGTGAGGTGTGTTTATGCTTAGTAAAATAGAAAGAGACTAATGTCAGGTGTGTATATGCTTATTTAAAAAAGTAAAATGGAAAGAGACTAATGTGAGGTGTGTATATGCTTATTTCAGATTGACAGTATAGGAGAACCAGACCAATAACAATAGCTTACATCACTCCTTTATACAACAAACTTATATATATTTACCGGTAGTACAATAAAGACAAGACACACAACAACTCTGTTACTTCTCACCAACACCAAATCAACACTTAAACAAATATCCTTATAATCAGTCTAGACCCACACACTCATATAGGAACTATTTCAACAATAGCCACTTGATGGCACC
The DNA here is from genome assembly GCF_949987555.1 of Borostomias antarcticus. Taxonomy (NCBI): domain Eukaryota; kingdom Metazoa; phylum Chordata; class Actinopteri; order Stomiiformes; family Stomiidae; genus Borostomias; species Borostomias antarcticus. The sequence goes on from NW_028176062.1 coordinate 244,962, forward strand.
AACACACCACAAATGCACGCCAAATGTTGGACTTGCTCTCAGATAAAGCTACAGTACCTAGGCCCTATCTTTCTGTCCCTATCTAGACTCATTTGCAGCAAAACCCTTGTTCTATTTCAACAGGAAACATCTCACAACTCTTCTCAATAATACAAGTCTACAAAAATCTCACTGTCACCTCTTGATGACTACTCTAATCTCAGAATAGTTTCAGAATGACACAACTCAAAGTTCAACAGATATTAAAGACGGACGGTGCATTATGCGCTATGGCAAACAACTACTTTACTACTAAATAATGGATCATCCATTATTCTTCTAACAACTACTTTGAACGCATCATGCATTTCCTTCTGACACAAGTACAAAATAAACCCAACTATATGCTCTCAAAGTTAGGTGAGATACATCATGTATCATGCAGTATATTAGTAGTTTAATTTAGCAGATGTGAGATGACTCTTACTTCCAGAAATGTCAAATCAGTTCTTTAGGTCTGGTTGACTGAAGCCGGCCCACGGGGGGCCCGCACTCACGAGGCCATTTTTGAGAGTGATAATAACGCTAACCTCTCTTTTGGCTGATCAGACCACTTGCCCCGCGCTCGCAGGCCCTTTTTCAATCTTTTGAACCAGACCCTGCTCACATCGCCAAAAATGTGGTGACCTTTGGTTTCTGGTCGTAAGGAAGAAGAATCAGATCCGTCGATGCAAGTTTCAATACTTTATTGAATCTCTGGCATCAAAATCACACTGCGCAGTTGTGATGAGTTCACTCTCCAATTGTCTAGCATGAACTGAACTCAAACAGAGCATCATCTGATTATATGAAGAGGTGTTTTCCATTAATGATCTCATTCTCTGAGTTATTTTCCGTTCTCCATTCCCTTATCTAAAGTTAAGACAGTTAAACAGTTCAGTTAAACACATTCTGTTGTTCTGTATGGTTTTCGGTGGAGGTAAATGTTTGAGTTGCTGCACCCAACAGTATGTCGAAGGCACACGGAGTAGGTTTATTTTGAGCTGTGGAGGGCACCGATTCTGGCTGTGGGGCACACTTCAGTGCTCAATACTTTCATTGAAACTCAACACGCCAGCATGCGCACCAAGCTGCTGGGTGGAGGTTGACACCACATCGTTGTCTGTCCATTTGTCAGCTCTATCTACTTTGCCGGCTGCTGATACAAAGCTACAAGGGCACTGTTTGACTTCCTGGAGCACTTCTTTAAATGTTTTTGCACCCAATCTGACAATTTTGAGAGGCGCGTTGCATGGCCAAACGGTTATGGTGGACACGTCCATGCTGTCAGATCGCAGCCATTTGCATTCATCGCTGAGGTCTGGCTCTCTCTGGAGCAAGGGGCGCTCTACAAAAATGTAGACCACTCAGAAACTGCTCCAGAAACTTTTTTTCCGACAAGCTCATAAAATTAATTTGGGTCACACATAAATCGTCAGGGTTGGTTGGCCACCAGAAACCAGCATTTGTTGTTGTTAGGCCTGAGATAAAGCTTCCCCTTCCACAGCCTCGAACTGTGAACATGCATTGTGCTTTGTCCACATTTTCAACTCCTTGTTCTCCATTTACCCTGTATTAACACACAAAAACATGTAATTTATAACTGGGGGGGGGGGGGGGGAGAAGTACAATTATGTGTACACTATTCACAGAGTAATGTGCCTATTATACAGGATATGTGTATGCAAGCCCATACTCATCCGGGTCCTTGAGGAAGAGCAATCAAGTGCTGATTCACAGAACTCCTTTTCAGCCAATCATCTTTCACTGCCTCATGCTTCATAGAAATGTGCTGCCATAGACATTAGCTCAACTTTTCATCACACATGGAATACTCTTTCCATCATGGAAGAGGCTGAACTGACAAACACGGTAATATCAGTTGTTTACCATATATTATACCGATCTTTTGACTGATATGTGATTTTACACAAATTATAGCATGACTGTAGATCTGGTTAACATGGCACAGCTTGCATGCTGACAGATTGTGGGCACAGCCATGAGTCCAGTCAATAGATGATGCATGGCTAGATGATCTATCTTGTGTGCTTACAACCTTCTCTTTCTCTCACCCCTCCCTCTCCTGCCCCTCCTCTCTCTCTCTCTCTCTCTCTCACTGTCTCCCTCTCTCTCTCCCTCTCCTTCCCTATCACTCTTTGTCTTCCTCTCTCTCCCTCTCCTGGCCTATCTCTCTTCCTCTCTCACTCTGTGTCCCTCTCTCTCCATCTCTCACTATGTCTGCCTGTCTCTCTCCCTCTCTCACTTTATTTCCCACACTCTCTCCCTCTTTCTCTTCCTCTCCTGCCCTCTCTCTCCATCTCTCACTGTGTCCCACTCTCTATGACTCTGTCTCCTTCTCTCTCTCCTGCCCTCTCCTGCACTATATCTACCTCTCACTGTCTCCCACTCTCTCTTTCACTGTCTCCCCCTCTCTCTATCTCTCTTTCTTTATCTCTCTCACTCCAGCTGCGCACTTCATCAGTCCAGCCAATTTAGTTCAGATAAACAGAATTGCTTTCGATTCCTGTTAATATTTAAGCTGTTATCATGGCATTATGAAGCAAAGTACAGTGACTGATAATACACCACAATAAATGAGCTAAATGATCAGTGTTCTATTGTTAATATGTACTCTGTGAGTCAGCTGCAGTGAAATGTACAGTAAACAGTAAAACACGTTTATAGCTCTACCTTCAGCATACTTCATCTGGGTGATGCCCAACAACAGTCAAGGAGCCATTTTGTACGGACAAAGCTGAGTACATTTTTCAGAAGTAGTGCCAACAAAATAAAGTGAGTATTTTGAAATCTTAAGAGTAAAGGTAGGAGGAGAGAGAGAAAGAGAGAGAGAGAGAGAGAGAGAGAGAGAGAGAGAGAGAGAAAGAGATAGAGAGAGAGGGAGAGAGAGAGAGAGAGAGAGAGAGAGAGGGAGAGAGAGAGATGGGGGCAGAGTAAGTGTTTCTCTATTTTCACTGTAAATGAGCAAAACCTCAGTGTTTCACAAGTATTAATAAAGGTTTGAAATGAAATGAGGGTTGTTCTTAAAGTGCGCTGTAGTTACTGTGAGTCGACTCCAAACACTGACATTATTACAGCACCTTTTTTTTTTCATATGGCTATTTACCACACTGCCAGCACTAACTTACCTGACCATCTTTCCATCTTCCATGAGACTTTCACCCTCATGAGTAACCTTGTTGATCTCTGTGCTGTTTTAGGTCAAGTGAAGCACACTGCACCTGCAGATAGCATTAGTCAGACTCATCTCTTATAATCCAAACAAACACATGATTCACACACATCACCAAGGACCGACTGACACACAGAGACAGTATGATGGTTTTTATACAGTATGGGGTGTTTAACCTGTATGTGTCTCTTTCCACAGCTCTGCTCTCAGCTGCAACGCTCAGCTCCTGTTTCCTGGTGGGTGGAGCAGGAGTGAGAGAGAAGGGGGAGGCACACCTGACCACACCTGAAAACTAAAGTCTAAATAGTTTCAGCTTTTGCTTCGACAGAAAATAATACCATCTCAAAGCGGAGAGGACAATACAGAGTAAGTAGGCTACTTTATTACAGAATAACCTTTCAGAATATCAGTGGAAATAACAGTGAGAGATGTGAGTGGTTATTTAATATAGTTAGTGTTTAACCAGAGTTTTCAAATAGGGAGAGAATCAGCATTGTGTTCTTGGGGCTGATAGGTGTGGCGCAGCGGAAAATAACTCAAACGTTTCCACTCAGCAAGAGAGAAGGCTCTAGAGTTTACAGATTACCTGTTATCAAGCTCCCCATTAGCTTTGGGTTTAAATCTGCAATATAAATAGGCACTTTTGCCTTTGGCTCTCAGCTTCACTTTCGCCTCCCTAAGTGAATGTTTGCAAACTATTTTAAACTTCACAGAAGCGGCTGCAAGTTAGAAACGCTCGTTGTCATCATGTCTGTTTATGTTTAATGCAAACAATTTTAAATGTTCTTCAAAAGCCGTTCAGATTTAAGCAGAACAGACACTTGTGAAATGTCCGGTGTATCAGGCTAACTTCCTTATGGCACTGAAGTTACCAGCAGCACTAAAAGGAGGATTTGCGAGGAAGTAGCCTAGTTAGTGATGGCGAAATGAGGCTTTCTGAAACACAGAGGCTTCGAGGCACATTGTGTAATAGATTCATTACTCAAGCCCTCATTAAATGCTGTATACACTACTGACACCTGCTGGCAAAGATAATTTAGAGCAGCCAATATAAATTACATGGAAACTGAGCCCTGTAACATTACTGATTGAACTGATTGAACTGATTTTGATTGACAACATACCCAGTCATCACCTTGTCTTGAGATGTCTTAAGACACATTTGTGAAGACATCTTGAGATGTATTTTGTCAGTGAAGACATGTCTGAAGACATGTCTTAAGACATGTCGAATATTTATGTCTCAAGATGTCTTAAGATGTCACTATTGGAAGATGTCTTATGATGTCTTGGAATGTCTCAAGATGTTTCAAGATTTCACTTTTGCCTTGGTTTTTCCTCTTTTTATCACTTTTTCTTATTCTGAAAACCAATGCAATATTATTTTTGAGAATTAAAGTATACTGCACAGTATCGTTGCAGCTCTCCTCTCAGCTCCTGTTTCCAGGTGGGTGCATGGGAGCAGGAGTGAGAGAGAAGGGGGGTGTACTGTTGTGTCGAATAGACCAATTTGGAGTCGACGTCACAGTTGCATCACTGCAGTTGTGTGCACAGTGTGGTGGCAGAAAGTAGTGGAGGCAAACAAAACCTGAAGTAAACGGCTAGTGCTAGCTACGACGTGAAGAACTTGAAAGAAGGGAATAAAATAGTAGGCAACTGACCTGTACTCACTGTCGGGTCACTATCCATATGAAAAAAGAGAGACCGGCACTCATGGGAGGCTATATTAAATTGCCATTTCAATGGGCAGAAAGAGAGAACGTTTCAGCGTGGAGCCTTCGTCAGCCATGAGGTGAATGAGAAACATGGACATATATATACACAAGTCCCAAAAAAGGGCACCAATCATTAACACAGTTGTAACTATCCATATGGTTCACTATCCATAGCCTAATATAAATCCAATCTGAGAACATTTTCAAAGGGGCAATTTGGTGACATGGCTTTTCTGGCTGTCTGTACCCCACCACTACGCCTAGGCTACCGACAGCTAGAAAAGCCATGTCATCAAATTGCCCCTTTACATAAGGAAATGTTGTTTTTGTTCATAGATTGGATTTATATTAAGATATGAATAGTCCCTATATTTTATTTGGTTCAATACAATTTTAAAACGCAACATTCCAGTGATGTATGTAGCCTACAAAAACCTTGTCTTCATCATTCATTTTCATATAGTGTATTGTAGGCCCACACTAAGGACCTAATTTGCGCAGGTAGAGTAGATGTGCGCTATACTGCAACTCTCCTTTTTAAAAGGTATCATTTTGCTCTAATCGAGCTAAAACTGTAACGGGATGAACGGAGGGCATCGCTAAGGGATTTACGATGGGTTCAGACCGAACTTGTGCTGAACAATAAACTACATGTTAGTTAATAGTCTACTAGCCTACAAGAGTTATCAGCTAATCAGCCGTGCCCATTTCTAACCTTGTTTGTCTTCCATGTCTAGTGCGCATTCCTTGCTATAAAAATAATCTCAAATCCAATCTTGTAATCTGCGCTGCTGTGATATTATAGCCTGTTATTACTTTATTCAGTTTATTTTTTACAGGGACAATGATTGAATTTGACTGTTTGTGTAACCTTTTTAACCTGTTTTTTAAATGTAAGGTTGCAATCTAGGATGATTCCAAGGTATTTGCATTCTGTCACCACTTAGAGCCTCTCACCAGCAACGAAGACATCTGGATCAGGTGTTTTGGATGCTCTTTTTGTGCATGGCTGTAAGCCAGCGCACCAAAGATAGCAAATGTCTGGTTGTCACTCCCTCCCTCCTTCCCTCCCTCTCTCCCTTCCTCCGTCGGGTTGTTGACCCGCAGTTCTATGTTGCTACCACAAGAGGCAGTGTTTTTTTGTGCATGGCTGTAAGCCAGCGCACCTAGAATAGTGTTTGTCCGGTTATCACTCCCTCCCTCCCTCCCTCCGGTCAATGTTGACCTGCATTTCTCTGTTGGCACCACAAGAGGCAGTAGTCCCAGCACACCAAAATAAAGGACAACAAAATCAACCTGCCGATCTCTACTGCACAAGTAGAGTAGCGGTGAAAGCATAGGACTCCCACCCGGGAGACGGGGGTTCAAGGCCCCAGTGGGGATGACTTTATGGGACTATACCCCAAACATCCACATGTTTATCCTTTCACTCCAACCTTTACCCCTTGCCTTATAGGTCAGATCCTGTCCCAACCCCAACCCTTATTCTAACCCCAACTCTTATTCTGACCCCAACCCACACTAGGCAGTCCCTCCAGAAAAACGCGGGCAAAAATCCTTGATTATGCAGGCAAAAATCCTTGATTATACAATGGAATATGCGGGGTTTTTATGTGATTTTATGCGTTGAAAAAGCGGGGATTTTCTGAAGTTGCGGGAAATTGCAAATATTGCAAGAATATGCGAAAAATGCAAGAACCTGTCCTGTATTTTCGTGCACACCCCACTCTAATGCATATAGCCTACACTACGTCTTCACATGCTTGGAATGATACGAGAAATAACAAAACCATAGCCGATGCGAGAGCGCCTAGACCAGGTACGGTATAGACCGGCGTCATGATTGAAGGCAGCCTTAAAAGGCAGCCTTGGAACTTATAAACAACCCCCGATGTCTGGTCTCTGTGGTTGTTCAGGTCATTTGCTATTTCCAAGTTTATCAGACCAAACATTTTGCCCATGTCTATGATCTGATGTTTATTGATTTGATCTTAATATAATCGATGCAGCTGTGCTTTAGCCTACTCTTATTGGCTATTTATTTCCTTCATTCATGATGAGAATAGCAGAGGACTTTGAACTTGATATATTAAACAGAAATTGGTGCAATTCACTAGAATGCAGGAAATGAGATGTCTGACACTCATAATCTCATGGGGGAGGACCCCCAGACCCCTGCTTGATTTGTGTTCCGTGAGCATGGGACTGCTGGCAAGGTGTCCCTTATCTTTCCCCATTGAAGGTGGCAACCCTACAAACGAGGTGAAAAACATTACAACCTGAAGCAGAAAAATGCGGAAAGTATGAAATCAAGCGAGCCCCGCATATTCCACGTTTCAGTTCAGTGATTATCGCGGTGAAAATGCGCTCTTTCTAAAATGATGTGACCCTTGCATAATCTGCGCCTTTTACCTGATAATGCAATGAATTATGCGATCGCATAATCACGTTTTTCTGGAGGGACTGACTAGGGACTGGAAGAAGGACACCAAAACCAACCCGCCGATCTCCGCTGCACAAGTAGAGTAGTGGTGAGAGCACAGGACTCCCACCCCGGAGACGGGGGTTCAAGGCCCCGGCGGACCTTAATTTATCAGACATTATTTCCTGTCATTTCAATTCACAGCTAGTTCAGTGTTGGACTAGCTTCCGTTCAACCAGTCCTGAACAAAAACAAGCCAGGCTTGACCTGGCCTGGTTTCAAAGAACATACAGATGGTTTTCTTTGCATTCAGGTGGAGGCAGCAGTCAGTGAGCCATTGAACTACCTGTATCATGGTTGCATTGAGTTTGCTTGCTGCCTCTGCTTTGTTTTTAGCATGCACATAGATGACTGTGTCATCCGCATACATGTGGACTAGAGAACCAGAGCAGACAGAGGGCAGGTAATTTATGTACAGTACAGACTGAACGGGAGAGGGCCCAGGATCCATCGCTGTGGCACACCCACATCATGTTCCAGGGGGGTGATAGATCACCATTTATTCTGACACATTGTGTTCTACCCTCAAGATATGATCTCATCCAATTTAAGGCATGAGGTGAAAAATTAAACATGGACAGCTTAGTGATGAGCACATTGTGACTGGTGGTATCAACAGTCTTTTTCAGGTCTAAAAACACGGCTTCAATCACGCCCCCCTTGTCCATTTTCACTTTTACAGTCTCTAAAAAGAAGCAGTTTGTGGTTTCGGTGGAATGGTTGGCCCCGAACCCAAACTGCATAGGGTGAAGTGGATAGGGACTATTGTTGAGATGGGTGATTAGTTGCTCAGCTATACTCTTCTCAGCTATCTTTGAGACTATAGGGAGAATGCTAATGAGTCTGTAGTTGCTAACCTCATTTATATTCCCTGACTTAAAAAATGGTGTTAGCCTTTCTAACAGAGGCATTAACCACTTTGGTAATGGGCTCTGAGAGTGACTCCCTATGCTTCTTCAGGAAAGAGGAGTCCAGCCCAAACACATCCTTAGCTTTAGAGCTTTTGTTCTTGATCTTAATATTTAGTTCTTGATCTTAATATTTTTGCCACTTGAGATTCCGATACTCCATTTATGGCGAAGACAGGATGTGTTTCATCTACTGGCACTGCATGTAAGCATTGGTAGAAGACAGGATGTGTTTCATCTCACTGCATGTGAGCATTGGTAGAAGACAGGATGTGTTTCATCTCACTGCATGTAAGCATTGGTAGAAGACAGGATGTGTTTCATCTTCTGGTCCCAAAGAGACTCGCGAGTGTTACTACTGTCACAAGAAAGGGCATCTGATACAAGACTGTAGGCAGCGGATACAGGGAACTAATCAGTCTTCTCCCTCCTCTAACCCCCGTAAACCTGTAGGGTTGATTAGGACCATGCCTGCTGCTGGAACTCAAGACACCACAGTGCGCTCTGAGTCACCTGATCCGAGCTATGCACCCTTCATATTCAATGGTTCGGTGTCATTGAACGACAGCTCTGAAGTGGTGCCCATTCGTATACTGCGCGACACAGGTGCTGCGCAGTCTGTAATTTTAGCGGATGTGTTGCCCTGGTCAGATGCGTCCTCATGTGGGTACAGTGTACTGTTACAAGGGATAGAAATGGGACATGTGCCAGTGCCTTTACACCACGTTTGCTTGCACTCCAAACTGGTCAATGGTCACTTTAAAGTTGCTCTACAATCCTCTCTCCCTGTGAAAGGAGTCACGTTAATCATGGGTAATGATATCGCCGGTGGGTTGGTGTTACCTGTGCTGGAAGTGTTTGCTCCTCCTGACAAGCCAGTTTCTCTTGACAGTTTGGGAAAGGAATTCCCTGCTGCGTTTCCAGCCTGTGTGGTCACCCGTGCCCAGGCCCGGAGGGTGGGCGAAGAGGTATGTGACTTAGAGGACACAGTGTTTGGTCACTTATTCAGTGCAGATGATGATGTGTCACCCCCCCGTCTTGTTAAAGAACGAGGCCCAGACAAGCATATACAATCAGAACCCAGTGATTTATTGCTTCCTGTTACCAGTGATACATTGAGAAATGCTCAGAAGCAGGATGCTAGTTTAGCTAACTGTTTTTTGTCTGTTGTGAGCTCAGAGCAAGCTGCTAAGCCGACTGTAGCTTACATGGTAGAGGATGGACTCCTCGTACGCAAATGGATGCCTAAGAAGGGAACCGACAGCAGTTGGAGTTCTGTGCGGCAAATTGTTGTCCCGAAGCCGTTTCGTGCACAAGTATTGGCTTTAGCGCATGACAGTTCCTGGTCCGGTCATTTAGGAGTCACAAAAACATATGACCGTATTTTGAGGCATTTCTTTTGGCCGGCCTTGAAACAAGATGTAGCTGCACATTGCAAAACCTGTCATACCTGTCAGGTTGTAGGTAAGCCTAACCAGGTTCTCTCTCCAGCTCCTCTCTATCCAATTCCCGTGATGGGGGAGCCGTTCGAGCGGGTCATTGTCGATTGTGTGGGTCCCTTTCCTCGCACCAAATCAGGTAACCAGTTTCTGATAACCATCATGTGTGCTGCTACCCGCTACCCAGAGGCCATACCAGTCCGTAAAATAACCTCTAAGGTTGTTATAGCCGCCCTGACCAAATTCTTTGCCACATTTGGTCTCCCGAAAGTCATCCAAACAGACCAAGGATCTAACTTTCTGTCCAAGTTGTTCACTCAGGTCCTTAAGACCCTCACCATCACGCACAAAGTGTCCAGTGCGTACCACCCCCAGAGTCAGGGAGCCTTGGAGAGGTGGCATCAGACGCTCAAGGCTATGCTGCGCAAGTACTGTTTTGACACTAGCAAGGATTGGGATGAAGGGATCCCATTTGTGTTATTTGGCGTCCGTGAAACAGTGCAGGAATCCCTTAAATTCAGTCCCGCAGACTTAGTCTTTGGCCATACTGTGCGTGGGCCGTTGAAGGTGCTGAAGGATCAGATGATGTCCACAGATCCTGGTCCCCAAAGTGTTTTGGATTATGTCAGTCAAGTTAGGGGGCGACTACATGAGGCGTGTGCCTTAGCAAGAGAAGCGTTGTCTTCCTCTCAGATCAAGATGAAGTCTCATTTTGACAAAACTGCTATCCAGCGGTCTCTCCAACCAGGAGATAAAGTATTAGTGTTGTTGCCTGTTCCTGGTTCCGCACTGTCAGCTCATTTTAGTGGTCCTTATGTCGTTGACAGACCACTCAGTGAGACTGACTATGTGATACAGACCCCTGACAGGAGACGTCAGTCCCGCGTGTGTCATATAAACATGCTCAAATTGTATCACGCCAGAGAAAGTGAAAGTGAGCTCCATGAGGTTGCCAGTGTTCCCGTTTTAAATGTCACAGCTCTCAGTGATGCTGTTGATGCGGATGGTTTTATCCTGCGCAACCTGCCACAGCAGTGTGCTAGGCTAAGCAACTCAGAAATGTTGGGCTCTCTCCGTGAGCATTTGACACATTTAACCCCACAGCAGCAGGATGACATAGTGAATGTGGTCGAGTCTTTTCCCTGTCTGTTCTCCGATGTTCCCTCGCGCACGTCTGTTTTGACGCATGATATTGAGGTCCGTGATGCGCTCCCGATTAAGCAACATGCATACAGGGTTAATCAGGCCAAACGAAAAGTCATGCAACAGGAGGTTGCTTATTTGTTGGAACATGGTTTAGCCGTTCCCAGTACAAGTCCGTGGAGTTCTCCCTGTCTTCTGATTCCCAAACCAGATGGTACAAGCAGGTTCTGCACAGATTATCGTAAGGTGAATGCCGTTACCACCCCCGACTCTTTTCCCTTACCCCGCACAGATGACTGTGTAGATACTATTGGTAATGCCACCTTTGTCAGTAAACTTGATATGCTAAAGGGTTATTGGCAGGTCCCATTAACAGCTCGGGCTTCAGAGATATCAGCCTTTGTCACTCCAGATAACTTCCTCCAGTATACAGTGATGGCGTTTGGCATGTGTAACGCACCAGCCACTTTCCAGCGCCTGGTAAACACAGTCTTGGTTGGTGTGCCTAACTGCACAGCCTATTTAGATGACCTGGTCATACACTCTGCCAACTGGGCAGATCATCTGAATTCCTTGCAGGTAGTGTTCCAACGGTTGGCCGACACCCACTTAACTGTCAACTTGGCCAAGTGCGAGTTTGGTGAGGCCACAGTTACCTATCTCGGGAAGGAGGTAGGACATGGTCAGGTGCGCCCTGTATCGGCAAAAGTCTCTGCCATCGCTGACTTCCCAGCCCCTGCTACTCGCAGACAGCTGCGCAGGTTTTTAGGGATGGCTGGCTACTATAGAGGATTCTGTCGTAACTTTGCTACAGTAGCAGCTCCTCTCACTGGGTTGCTCAGTCCATCTGTGTTCTATCGGTGGTCTGCTGAGTGTCAAGCTGCATTCGAGTCAGTTAAAGCATTACTGTGTAGCTCTCCTGTTCTATCTGCCCCAGATTTCAACAAAGCATTTAAGATGGAGGTGGATGCGAGTGCTGTAGGTGCGGGTGCTGTACTCATACAGGAAGACGCAGACGGAGTTGATCATCCCGTCTGCTATTTCTCACGTAAGTTCACCAAAGCCCAATCCAGATACTCAACCATCGAGCAAGAGACGTTGGCATTATTGTTAGCTTTACAGTACTTTGAGGTGTACCTTGGGTCCAGCCCGTATCAGATTGAAGTTTTCACAGACCATAACCCGTTGGTATTCTTAAACCGCGTGTATAACCATAACCAGCGCCTTATGCGGTGGGCGTTACTGGTTCAGGGTGTTCCATTGGTGGTGCGCCACAAAAAGGGGTCAGAGAATGTCGTGGCTGATGCCCTCTCTCGGGTCCACTGCTAAAATGAGTCCATGAGGTAATGTAGGCTCATTATTTTTGGTGCTTTGTTTTTGAAGCAGTTTTTTTGTAAGTATAGCACATATGACCGGGCATTTTGCCAGGGCCTTTGTTGTTTTTTTTGCTATGGCCAAACAAGGTTATACAGTACATTGAGTTCATTGAGATTTGTCTTGAAAGCATTGTCACAAACCCACAGGTTTGTTCTTTAAGGGTGGGGGTGTTACGTATTGTGTCTGTCCTGTGCTTTGTTACTGTTCATGTTTGTCTCCCCCAGGTGTCTGTCCATGCTGTGTGCACCCTCCCTTGTCATTCGTCCTGTCAATCATTGTCTCCTGCCATCCTCCTGGCTGCCACTGCATCCACCTGGCTGCCATCAGCAATCAACTCCCCCAATCATCTCCTGCCCAATCAGCAGGCGGCCTTCCCCCTATGTGTCTGTGTTCCCTGTTTGTTAAGGTCATGGTCAACTTTATTTATAAAGCACGTTTAAAATCAACCGAAGTTGCACCAAAGTGCTGTACAATATATAAAATAAACTAAAACAAAAAAACAGAATAAAGTGCACATAATCACAGAACAATAAAAGGACAGGACACAAAACAGGACAGGGGATGTAGGCTATCAGGCCTCAAAAGCCAGTGAAAACAAGTGCGTTTTAAGCTGAGACTTAAAGAGCCCTAGGTTCTGTGCGTGTCTAATGTGTGGAGGGAGGCTGTTCCAGAGCTTTGGGCCAGCCACCGCAAAAGCTCGGTCACCCTTGGTCTTAAGTCTCGATCTAGGGACTATTAAAAGAGTCTCGGAGGAGGACCTCAGGGTTCTAGATGTCGCCCGAACTTGAATCAGTTCAGCCAGATAGTGGGGGGCCAAACCATGTAGAGCCTTCAAAATAAACATTAAGATTTTAAAATCAATCCTGAAGCGAACAGGAAGCCAGTGGAGGGAGGCCAGCACCGGTGTGATGTGGTCCCGCTTCTTGGTTCCAGTCAGGAGGCGCGCAGCAGCATTCTGGACCAATTGCAGGCGCCTCAGTGACCGCTGGTCAAGGCCCACATACAAGGCATTACAGTAGTCCAATCTTGAAGAAATAAAAGCATGGATGACTGTCTCCAGGTCCTTAAGAGAGAGGTACGGTTTCAGTTTGGATAAGAGCCTCAGCTGGAAAAAAGAGCCTTTAACCACAGAGCCAATTTGTCGCTCAAAATTAAAACCAGTATCAAAAGTGACACCAAGACTTTTAATAAAAGAGCAATTCTTGGCAGCGAGGGGCCCTAGGTTGCTAACATGGCTGTCTTTATGACCAAACAAAATAACCTCGGTCTTCCCATCATTCAGACTAAGGAAGTTTAAGTCCATCCAGGTCTTGATGTCATTTAGCGCAGATGTTACAGGCTTAAAGGAATCCTTACAGTTAAATTTCAGGGGGAGGTACAGTTGGACATCGTCAGCATAGCAGTGGTAAGACACATTGTGTTTCCGTAGAATGGAACCCAGAGGCAGCATATATAAAGAAAATAATAAAGGGCCTAAGATGGATCCTTGGGGGACACCGCAGGTGAGGGGGGCCACACTAGAGGAAAACTCACCCAGCTGGACAGAGAAGCTCCTATCAGTCAGGTAAGACTGTAGGAACATGAGAGCAGCACCTTTAATGCCAGCACACTGTTCAAGGCGGGTAAGAAGGGTCTTGTGGTCCACAGTGTCAAAGGCCGCGGTCAGATCTAGTGTAACCAGGATAGCAGCACACCCAGAGTCGACAGTAAGAATAATATCATTAAAAATCCTTAAGAGAGCCGTTTCAGTGCTATGAGCAATAATAAAACCAGACTGGAACTTCTCATACACATCATTCATCGCTAAAAAAGAGTGCAACTGAATGGAAACAATCTTTTCCAGTACTTTGGACAAAAAAGGCAGTTTAGAGATGGGCCTAAAATTAGAGACAACATTTGGGTCAAGACTAGGCTTGTTAGAGGGAGACAGAGGGGTATGTTGTATGTGATTGTGACGTTGATTGACCTTAGTTTTCTTATAGCCTACTGTTTGTTTACTTCTGTTTGACAACCTACCTACCTTAGTTCTAGTTGTGTTTGGGTTTACTGTGCCCTTGTGTTCTTCCGCTCCTGGGAGAAGGGCTTTAGGTAAGATACCCTGGGGTATACATTTTCACCACGTAGGTAACCCTCTGTTAAACACACTAGGTAAGAGTGAGCGGCTGCCATGTCTTTTTGTAGCAGGTAGGTAAGGTTCCGGTTTAGGCTTAGATAGATAGCTAGTTAGGGCCTCTAGTTCTGTTTTCAGTTAGATATTGTTAGGGTCTATAGGGTAGAGGTGTAGGGAAGGTAGGGCTGTGTTAGGGTCTATAGGGTAGAGGTGTAGGGAAGGTAGGGCTGTGCTTCTTAGTGGCACCGTTCACAGTCCTTCTCCCTAGGTCCCTTATCTCCTGCCCTCTGTTAATTCATTTGTGACCGCCGCTGGTAATTTGGTCCTCAACTAGGCATTTTCATTTTTCAGTTTTTTACAGATTATGAAAGTGCAGATTGTAAGCTTTCAAATGAGGTCTCATACATTGAAATCTGAACATATTTGAAGAAGATATGCTTATTTGAATGCTAGTACTGCCAAATCAAGTTAGCTGAGAAATCTCCCTCCAAAGTTCTCCAACATTTTCACACCTCTGACTGCCAGGTAATGGGCGTGAACAATAGCCTGGTAACCCCTCCCCCAGCCACTCCCCCACTGGACGATCTGTCATTATCTGTCAGAGTGGCTGTCAACTTGGGGTATTACCTGAGAGTGGCTGCCAAGTGAGGTGCTCTCTCACTGATGACCCCACACTCTTTGAGTCAGTATTAATCTTGTGTTGTGAATGCAGTTAAGAACAATATAAGATGAAGTTCAAATGTAACGTTCTTTATTGTCACATACATGATATAAAGTACAAGCATAAGTAGTTAAGTGTACAAAAAAAGGCAACAGTCTAAGTGTTAAAGTGTACAGTCAGTTGTCTGTTTTATAGACAAGGTGCATAGTGTTCATTGTGATCAAGTGTACAACAAAGTAATAACAGTCCCCAGCTCAATACTCAAGGTAATAACAACAGTACTCAGCTCAGTATTCAATATTCTAACAATGCAGTCTGTGCAAGTGTGGGCAAGTCTGTGCAAGAGAACAAGCAACGCTTCAGTATACAAACAGGAAAACAGGAAAGGCTGTGGCCTTTCTCCTGCAGTGCTGTCCGTCCTGATGATCTGCAGTGAATCTACAAGCGGACAGTCTTGTTCTGAGCTGCTGTGGAGTTTGGCGGGGGACATGTGACGTCTCGTCCCTCATCAGAGCAGAACTCTCTGATCTTGTCAAAGAGATACGTCTGTCTGGCCATGTCCAGTCCGGGTGGGGCTTGCACAAGAAGACCTTCTCTGGGGGGCAGGACATCAGGCTTGCGCAGCAGCTGAAACTCGACTGCCGGTGCATCACGGTGTTCTCTGGCCACAACCATGCCAGGTCTCTCAGCATCAAAACTGCAATAGAATAGAAGGAAGAAAGTACATTAAACTATTGCCCACAGTACTGGCACTCCGTATAGATAAAATAGTACCAGAATGTGTTGATTAAATAGACTAGCTAATGCATGATAGGATGAACGTATTCTCACCTGTTGTGCAAAATCAAAGCTGTAGTGCATAGTGATCTTCTTGCTGGCTGGTATGAAGGGAGAGCTGCAATTCCTTACAAGCTGGAGCTGGTTTTTGCTCATCCTGTAACCAAAACAAAGAAAAAGGTGTCAGACTACCATAGCTCATGCTCTCTCATTCTGTTTCTCTCTATAATATAGCTACCTAGCTCGATATTAGCTGCCTCGCAGGCTAGTTTAGGAACAAAGGGCTAGCTCAGCTAACTAGCATGTTAGCTAACGTTAGCTAGCTAGCCTTTGTTAGTTAGTGCTAGTGCCTTATGCTAGCTAGACTTAGTCACTTGTTTAGAAAGGAGCTACTGCTAAACGACTAACGTTAATGTAATGTAAACAGCACAGATAGTATAAAGATCAGCTTACCCCAAAGCAAAGCAGAATGCTTGGCGGTGGTGTGAATCTGGTACGTCGTTCGACGTTTCGCTTGGTAGCAACTTGCTTTGTTACAGTCATCTCTGTATCACAGGTCATCAAGAATAAAACTCCGTATACGAACGAGTCCTGCTCTGCTGGAGTTTTAGCTGCTCTTAAAACTCTTTCCATGTCCTGGATGCCATCCCCATCTTCTCTTTAGCAAAAGCTGTAGCATCCATCGTTTAACTTGGGACTGAATGTAAACAAAGCGGGCGTGTTGGGGAAGGGTGGGGGGGCGGAGAACCCGGAAGCAATAGCCAATGAAACCAAATCATGCTAATCGATCTGCCCGCCCCCAAGCCCGGCTCGAAATCAGCTAAAAACGAGCTTAGTTTGCAGACTAATTAAACGTATTTCGTGAACCTAAAACTGTTGTCTGTTATAGTAAGTAGGTTCTTCACAACTTCAACTTTGGTAATACACAAAAAAACAAAAAACAAAAAAAAAAGTTTTTTTAGTTATTTTGCCCCCTAGCGCATTTCGGGGTTTGCCGAGTTGCGGACCAAATCACCAGCCGCTGTCACATTTATTTCCCCCTTTGTGGTTTTGTCGTCTTGTGGTGTTTCTGTTCATTGTCATTTGTTGTGGCCGGTAATAAATCATTTTTTTGTGACGAACGGTATCTTTGGTTTTCCCTGCCTGGTTCCGTACAGCAATCCATCCCCATAGTACTGTCTTGTTACATCGGCCCGGTGCGTCTAGACACAGGCTGTTGCGTTCCCCTCTCCCCCTAGTTATTACATTCATTCCTTCTCCCCCCTGGTTATAACACCTTTATTACACCTGAGTAGGGGACGTAACATCCACACACCCGTAGTAACTCGCATGCAGATACATGCCCGTGTTCATACCCACTTCACCAGGCTGCCATCCATGTTTTCTCTCCAGAACGCGCCTGTCCACGGTCACTTCAGGGAAGAGCCAAGGGGGCACCCAACTAACTGGGGCGGATCTAGTGAACTCCATCCCCTCCAGCCCATAGTCCCTCACTGTGGCTTCAATAGTCCACCCAAACCCAGTCCCCTGGAACCTATTGAGTTCCCAGCAATCCCGCAACGTGAGCTTAGCAAGGTGGTCGTCCCCACACCCTTGCAGCCTAACCCATTAGGCCAGCGCCAGTTTCTCCCGCCGGAGCTCCAGTGGCATTTCTCCACCTTCTACGAGCACCGCATTATTTGGGGTAGATCTAATAGCTCCCAAACAGATCCGCAGAGCCCTGTATTGCAACCGATCCACTTTAAGCAACGTAGACTTAGCTGCCGCTGCATACACCACACCCCCATAGTCCAGAGCTGACCTCATCAGTGCCCTATAAATGTCCAGCATTGACTGCGTTCCTGCCCCCCAGTCACACCCAGCCACAGCACGCAGTAGATTGACAACCTTTTTGCACTTGGTTTCCAAGTGGCGAATGTGTACTGCCCATGTAAACCTGCTGTCGAGCCACAGGCCCAGGTATTTAAACTCTGTAACCAACTCCAGAGGCCGACCATAGAGCATGAGCCCCCCAGCCTCGAGCTTGCGCTTATTAGTGAAAACCATGTAGCAGGACTTGCTCGCTGACAGTTTGAACCCCCACTCATAAGACCACCTTTCCACCTTCTCAATTGCCTGCTTCAGCTTCCCGAACACGTACGGCACATTCCTTCCCCTCATCCAAATGGCCCCATCGTCTGCATAAAGAGCCGACTTGATGCATCCCTCAAGGTTCGCAAATATATCATTAATCATCACATTAAACAACACCGGGCTGATCACACTCCCTTGAGGGATACCATTCACTATGCTGAACAGCTCTGAGACATCCGCACCCACCTTGACTCTAAGTGTCCTACCCGTTAAAAAGTCCATAACCCAATTGTACAACCTCCCCACAATACCCAAACGACTCAACTTGATACGTAGCCCATCCCTCCACATAGAGTCGTACGCCTTTTCAATGTCAAAATACACTATCACCATCCCCTCCTTCATTTTCATTGACTTTTCAACATCAGAGCAGACTCCAACCAGAGCATCCAGCGTGGAACGCCCTTTCCCAAATCCACTCTGACAGTGACTCAGTAGCCCTCTCCGTTCCAGCACATGACACAGCCTGCGAACTATCATCTTCTCCATCCATTTGCACAAATGAGAAGTCAATGCGATGGGCCTGTAGCCATCAGGCACAGCAGGGTCCTTCCCAGGCTTATGAAACGGCAAAATCACTGCACTCTTCCACCCACATGGCAAGATGCCCTCACTCCAGATTCTATTAAAAAATCTCAGTACTAGCTGCAAAGATGTCACGGGTAGCTGTCGGAACATGGCATAGCATAACTGGTCCTGCCCAGGGGCTGAATACCCGGTACCCTGCAAAGCTAATTTGAGCTCTGTCATTGTAAAGTCCACATCTAGAGTTGACCCAAACTCACCTCTCCGATCCCACACATTCCCATGTCTACTAAGAGTGCAGATCTTCTGCTGCCTATGCACTTCATCCAGGTGCTCCCCACTATGCACTGCAGCAAAAGCACGACCCAACATATCCGCCTTCTCTTTATCAGACACTGCCAGCCTCTCCCCAACATTCAGTGCTGGAATACGGACTGATGCCCTCAACCCACTCATTCGCTTAAACATGGACCAGACTTCTCCCAGCTGCACATTCCTTCCAATAGAGGAACAAAATTCCGTCCATGTCCTCTTTTTTGTGCTTTTCACCACCCTACGAGCAACAGCCCTACTCCGTTTGTAGGCAACCAAATTCTCGGGCGACAGGTCCCTCCTCAAAACTCTAAGAGCCTTGTTCCGCGCTCGAACCGCACTACTGCATTCTTCATTCCACCACGGCACCACCTTCTTCCTACGCTGGGTCAACCGTCTTGGTATACTCACAGTGGCAGCATTCAAAATATGACCAGCCATCTCAGCTGCGCAGTCCTCTATGCTACCTTCAAGAGCAACCAGATGAGCCGTGCCCTCACAAGACAACCTAAAGACCTCCCAGTCAGCCTTCCCGAAACACCACCCAGTAAGTGCACACCCGTCTTGCACATACACACTCGCACGAACAACCGTGAGAACTGGAAAGTGGTCACTCCCAATAGATGACTCGGTCTTAACGCGCCACTCACAGGCCGTCACCAGACTACTTGACACCAGCGTAAGATCCAGGCAGGACATTGTACCCCTATTCACATCAAGCCTCGTGCCCTGCCCATCATTAAGGCAGACCAGCGACCTTCCATCCAACACGTCTTCCACCACCTGACCATTACTGTCTGTATGAAGACTGCCCCATAAACTGTTGTGTGTATTAAAATCCCCAACCCACAATTCCTTCCTAGACACCGCCCCAGCTATGTCCTGGAACATGTCCACTGTAAGCGACTTACACGGATTGTAGAAATTGACCACCCTAATATTGCCCCCCTCCCGCGGGCTGCACAAATCAACCACAACACATTCAACATCCACAGGAGAGGGCACCTCCCTATAGGCTAGCCCATCTTTCAGAAAAGTCGCACACCCCCCACCACTTTGATTGTGCGCCCGATCTTTCCTTACAGACCTGAACCCGGGGATCACAAAATCCAACTGAGGCCGCAGCCAAGTCTCCTGCACACACACAACATCAGGAACTACATCTAACTCATATATATACTTCTTCAATTCTTGGCCATTGGCTACAAGGCTCCTAGCATTCCACTGCAGAATGTGAAGCACCATCAGTAAGGTGTCAACCCTCCCCATTATCCACTGGTTTATTCAACAAAGCATGGATCTGTTCCGCTTTAACCTCCGTCACCGCAAGGAATCTTTCGGCTGCCTCCACAATGGCTTTGATCTTATCGCTCTTCCCTTTATGCTGTGCTGCAACATTCATGACATGACAGATGAAGACCACAAAATCCACCTTGCCCACTACCAGTGTGTCATCGCCAACACTACATTTGTGGGAACACACACTAGGCGGTGGAGCTGGAGCTTGGGGCTGGGGCCGCCTGACCGGCACAGGACCAACACTCTGCACTGCAGCACTCTCAGTCACACCACTAGGAGGCCTGCTGCTCGGCCCCGCCGCCCTAACCGTCTTCAGTGCCTCCGCGTATGAAACCCCTGTCACCACCTTAACCCGTTGGACCTCCCTGGCTTCAATCTGCGCTACACATCCACCATATGCAGCACTGTGCTCACCCCCGCAATTACAACAACGCATCTTGGCATCTACCTCACACTTCCCATACTCATGTTGGCGCCCGCAACGGGCGCATCTAACCTGACCCTTACACTGCTGTGCTGTGTGCCCCATTCTCTGGCACTTGAAACATCTGAGCGGCTTGGGGATGAACGCCTTCACACTATACCTCACGTAACCCATTTGCACTGATGGAGGTAGGGCTTTCTCAAACTGAAGAACCACTGACAAGGTGGCCGTCAGCGCGCCATCCCTCTTGCTCATAAGTCTAGTGGCCTCAACCACCTTGCCTCCACGCAGCTCCTTCTTGATCTCCTCCATAGACACACTCACAGGCATACCCGAAATCACACCCTTCAACCGTGCCATTGCACCCGGAACATAAGCCTTCACCCTTTCCCCGCCAAGCGACGACAACCCCAGGATCTTGCTACTCTGTATCTCGCTGTTAGCACAAATCAATACTCGCCTATTGCCGAGAAACCGAGCAAACTTCACCTTCCCTATCTCTTTCTCGATCGCCGTAGTCAGTTTAAGGGGATGACAGTGCCCGCCATCCTGATCAAACTCCACAATTACCTTCCACTCCACGACACGACCGGGGCTCATCCGAGAGCTACCTCCACCGAGTCTCGACTGCTTCACACAGCCGCCCTCGGACTCACTACCTCCCGATCCCTCCCCCCGATCTCTCCTCTTCAGCTCCTCCTCGGCCTCGCCACACTCCACTCCATTTGTGTCCTGTACCCACCACTACCACCACCACCATCCGAACTAGTAGACATGTTGATACAGTCAGAGTACAGTTTATGCAATCTCACCAGAACCAAACACGTCGAATCTACCGCCCGATCGCCACTTCCGCGTCCCTAGATCCATTAGGTCTATTCGAGGCCTCATAAAATGCTTTATACACTACTGACACCTGCTGGCGATGATAATTTAGAGCACCCATTATGGATTACATGGAAACGGAGCCCTGTAACATTACTGAATGAACTGATTGAACTGATTTTGATTGACAACATGACCACTGATTGTCAATCTGGCCACACCTGTAGTAATTGATCTGTGCTGCATATAAACCAAGGGTAGTGAAGAAGGTATTGTCTGATGTGTCTTGATTTATCACCCTGACTCTGCAATACAGTTGAGTTGAACTGAGGAGCAGTAGAGTCCTAGCTGTAGGATAGTTGAACAAACTGACTCATCTTCATCTGCCTGGACCCACGACGAAGATGTGTTAAAACAACTCTTCTATTGCTGGATCAGTGGCTATAATTGAGCAAAGGAATAGCCAGCCAGTAGCCCGCACTAAACACTGAGGACAGATTAGAGATGGATGGATGGATGACTTTAATTATCCCTCTAGGGGGAAATTTGGTGATTCAGCAGTGGAAAAATGTTAGAGCAACGTTGTAAATACAGAGCCAGAATATGCATAGTAGTGGAATATAGTGTTGTTCCCAGTGAGCTCTGGTGCACTCTGACAACCAGGACCACGTTCCTGCTCCTTCTACTCACTGAGCTGCCCAGTCTCTCTGACAACCAGGACCACGTTCCTGCTCCTTCTACTCACTGAGCTGCCCAGTCTCTCTGACAACCAGGACCACGTTCCTGCTCCTTCTACTCACTGAGCTGCCCAGTCTCTCTGACAACCAGGACCACGTTCCTGCTCCTTCTACTCACTGAGCTGCCCAGTCTCTCTGACAACCAGGACCACGTTCCTGCTCCTTCTACTCACTGAGCTGCCCAGTCTCTCTGACAACCAGGACCACGTTCCTGCTCCTTCTACTCACTGAGCTGCCCAGTCTCTCTGGGAGGAGCTGGACAGGTTTCTGAGGGAGGCAGCTTCTCTCATGACAGTGGAGAGTGTGTTTTGTGTGTGTGTGTGTGTGTGTGTGTGTGTGTGTGTTGTGTGTTTCGCCACCTACATCGTGTGATGTGCGTGTGTCTCACCGCATGACAAATAAAGATGTTTGTTTTTTGTTGTTGACATCATGTTGTCACTGATCTGTTCTGGGACTGTTGTGCCATAAGAGCGTCATGCTGTATGTGAAAAAGATGTACGCATTCATCTCTGCTTTATAAACCATCAACCTACCAATGGATCTATTAATAATTTGACTGCTTTTCAGGGGCACCGCCTCTAAAATGAGTCTCTCTGTGGAGAGAGGAGGAGAACACTGCCTCTGAAATGAGTCTCTCTGGAGAGAGAGAGGAGGAGAACACTGCCTCTGAAATGAGTCTCTCTGGAGAGAGAGAGGAGGAGAACACTGCCTCTGAAATGAGTCTCTCTGGGGAACATCACACGGACACCAAAGCTAAGAGGTAAGATGAGAATCCAGAACTGTTCATGACTGGTCTCCACCTCAGAGCTCAGCAGTGATATGATGACATCATCTTTAGTCAGAATACATGAGAGACTGAAGGTCTCTCTCTGTTGTGTTGAAGCTCAATCCAGCAGGAGAGACCACCCTCACCTGTACCCAGCTGTATGTCCATGAAGAGTGACAGGTCTATGGATCGACCAATCAGCTTCAGAGAAGGAGATCTTACCACTGAGTCACGGTAGGAACTTCAGATTGTTGTTATTAAACTGTTTTATACTAAAACATAAACTGCACCAACATCTATGATTACCTCTGTAGTCAGTCATTATTAACCTCTACCTTCAGCTCAACTTATAGACCCTACTGTGCGTTTCCTGGCTCATATTGACCAGATTCTTATCAACCTTGTCAAAGTAGTCATCAATTAATATTCACCCTCTCAAATTACCTCAGTGAGTGAGATGTTGGTATGTGGGGTTTGGTGTCTAATCTCATGACTTGCTCACCACTCTAACTTATGAAAAGCAATACCGTTGCACACCAGCACTAGAGGGCAGGCATGAGGAAAACATGTCCTGCTTCAGACAGCTCTATCTCAAGAAGAATAAATGTCACAGCTTAGATATTTACACTGTAGGAATCCTGGGAACCGTAGGAGAAACTGTAGTGACAAGTTAGAAAACGGGTATGAATTTAAAATCACCAACTGCCACCAGGTTGGAGTACTGTGGATGACATTCACACAAACTTGTTAGTTAGCTTTGACAACCGTAGGACAATACCAGTGGCATCTGCATAATGTAGATCTCAACCCAGATCCTGCAGAGCTAATTATTAATAGATATAGTTCTCACCAACTGATTAATGCAGATGCTACTTAATTGTCCATTAAATGATGTACTATTCTTTTCATTGATGGGAAAGGGTATGTAATAATGACCAGTGCTGTTATTTCATATCCTGTAATGAAGGAGAGATGCTAGTTTCCTCTTTATTGAGACAGTAGGGGTGAGAGGGGTGAGGAGAAGGGGAGACACAGGGGAGAAGGCTGTAGCAGGATCAAACCCACCCTACCAGGAGGGGAAATGTGCTTCTGAGACAGGGGGGTGTTAAAAATCCTAAAAGAGCCGACCCACTCTCTGTCCCTCCTGGCTGCCCAGCCACTATCCCACCCACCCAGGTGTAGAGAGCGGAGCTTCACCTGTAAAGAGGTCAAAGGGAGCTTGTTTGTCCAGCATCAGACCAAGCTGGAAAGTATGGGCCCAAGGATGAATCTGTTAAAGGGGTAACACAGTGGTTAAATATGACACATGCCAGTTATCTTTTGGGAACATCAAAGTGTGTGTTTATCAATGTTGTTATTCAGTCATTTTTAAGTACTAAACTCCCTTTTTATGCCCAAATATGCTCTTCTACAAGTTCACCTAGCTTTGTGAGCGTGTTAAAGCAAGCTGTCAATTAGATATGATTGACAGGCTGTGGCCCCAACTTCCACATTTGTTTTTTGTAACCATAGTTACTTCGACACTGGATTAACCAGGAAGTGTACAGGCATTTACAAAGT
The DNA here is from genome assembly GCF_949987555.1 of Borostomias antarcticus. Lineage (NCBI taxonomy): Eukaryota > Metazoa > Chordata > Actinopteri > Stomiiformes > Stomiidae > Borostomias > Borostomias antarcticus. The sequence goes on from NW_028176062.1 coordinate 269,366, forward strand.
CCTTCATATTATCAGTGTGTGATGTTACACCAGCTTTTCATCTCCAGCTATTATAAAAGTACACGCTACCTAACATGCCATATGTGCAAATTTGCGTAACAGGTATGATAAGGCATGAAGATTATGCGTCTCCCGCTACACTGAGAAAAAGCACACTGCAACCGGCCATGCAAGTTTGGAGGCTTGGGCTGTTAGACTTTATACAGGTGCATCCCAAAAAAATAGAATATTGTGAAAAAGTTCATTCTTTTCCGTAATTTAATTCAAACAGTGAAACTTTAATTATTTCAGTATTCTAGATCCATTACACCGTGAAATATTTCAAGCTTTTTAATATTTATGATTGTACAGTATGTTCAGTGTTCATTTATACACTCTTGGTCGGGGCTCCTTTTGCACAAACTACTGCATCAACGTGGAGCAACATGGAGGCAATCAGCCTTGAAATATTTCACTACATGTGTAATGAATCTATAATATATGAAAGTTTCACTTTTTGAATTAAATAACGGAAAATAATGAACTTCCACAATATTCAAATTTTCTGAGATGCACCTGTATTATAATGTTAGCTAGCTAGTCAAATAATTGCAACTATGGATCTTACCAGAAGGCAGAGATAATTTGCGCTGTCAAGCCGACATTAAATCCATTGTTCACTAATGTTAGTTATGGAAGTAGCCACCATTAAATCCATTGTTCACTAATGTTAGTTATGGAAGTAGCCACCATTAAATCCATTGTTCACTAATGTTAGTTATGAAAATAGCAACATTAACTCCATTTATGGAAGTAGCAACATTAAATCCATTGTTCACTAATGTTAGTTATGGAAGTAGCAACACAGCCAGTGGCATTCCCCTGCACTCTTGATCCCCTGACGTTCCTCTTCCAAGTGTAGCTGAAACGTTGCTTGTTCTGGGTTGGATCAACATCTGTCTGTTGTTGTGATATTGTATGAATGGAGCAGAATACCACAGTAATAACTCGTTAATAGGCCTACACAACGTTCCATGAAATCAAAGTAATTAGTGTATATTAATACAGCCCATCTCATATAGAAAGGCAACACAGTGGCCCTCGTATCAACGGAGCACAGATCCGAGCGCAGATCCTATCGCACAAATGATCGTACGACAGCGTCCACGTGTGATCTATCAAACATTCGTATGCCGCCAATCCCATCGTAGGAATGATCGGGCGTTGATAAATGCGGCGGATGAAATCAATCGTAATTAGAATATCACGCCCCTATATATTCAGGTTTCAGAGGCCTCGCCTCTAGAGTTTACGACATGGAGAGGCGTAATATGGCAAAAAAAGAGGAATTTCTCTGAGGTGGAAATCGAGGTTCTAACCTCTGAAGTGCAATCCAATAAATTGGTTTTGTTTGGCAGCCTGAAAAGCGGAATTAAAGGAGGCCGGAAAAATGCCGTATGGAAAGAAATTGCTGCTAAGGATAACAGTGTTTCTGTCGCCAATCGAACTCCACCAGAGGTTAATTTCTAATTTATCCTACATCTGTGCAGTAGGTAAAACATGATTGCTCATATTACTATAATTTGCATGTAGGTGGAGAAAAAATGTTCAGATTTGAAGCTGGGTCGGAGGTGGGATGGCTGTCTGTGGAGGCTGCGCTGGGCACGGCTCTCTGGGCACGAGCTTGTCTGGCTCCACGGGAGCATGGTGTGGAACTCTGCTGTCCTGCGCAATATGATGCTGCCAGAATGATGCTGCAGACCTTCTCTGGTGTGTACAGCAGAGTTCCCCCCGCGGATCCCAGACAGAGCCATCTCCCCTTCAGCAACCCGATGCAACGCTCCACGGTGCCCCGTGTGCGTATGTGCGCAGCGTTGTACCTGCGCTCCTGCTCTGTGGCAGGGTTGGCCTGTGGGGTCATCAGGTAGTCCGTGAGGGCATAACCTTGGTCACCTAGCACATGAATCATATCGAAATGTTAAGTCACTTGAATATTTGTAAATGTATTTGAACGCAGTAGTGGGCCTGCTTACCGAGGAGATGACTGCGTCCCTGCAGCGCGCCCTCCTGTAGCCGTGTCCCCACGCTGCTGTTTTGCAGGATAAAGGAGTGGTGCGTCCCCCCATGCCACCGGGCCACCATGCTCAGCAGGGATAGGCTGGCATCACAAATCACCTGCACGTTGATGGAGTGATAGTTCTTACGATTGATGAACACGTAATCATTCACGGATGGAGGCCTCAGACGCACATGGGTGCAGTCAATCGCACCGATCACATTTGGAAACCCAGCAATCTCATACAATTCTCTTTTAATCACGGTTTGCTGGGCATCATTGTACGGGAATGTGATGTACCGGCGAGTGAGGGACTTGATAGCCTCCAACACTGCCGGCCTGGTCCTGCTGATGGTTGACTGTGAGATGCCAGACCTAACCCCCATCTCCTGCTGAAAGGACCCGGTGACCAAAAACCCCAAGGTGGAGACACCTGCGCTGGCACAGTTACTGCATGAGACCGCCAGGTTCCCCTCTTTAAATGAGGATCCAAATGATGGCATAAGTCCAAAAGGACATGCCTTGGGAGACGAAAGCGGCTGACAAGCCAGTCGTCACTCTCCATGAAGAGATCATCGCGGTCCCTGAAAACCCTCTCGCGTCTTAGGGGCGCGTAAAGCTCCTCTAACAGTGGCAGGTCTGCCATTGCTGCGATTTCATGATTGTCGCTCTTGTTTAAATAGGCTAGTTGACTGAAAGTCATCTAATTGTCACATTGGCAATCAGCTACCCATTACTTTTCATTGGGTGATTTTAATTGCTTATGTCACTGGCCTGGACTAACAAGTAGGCTATTTTAAAATATGAACAAAGCTGATTTTAGGCCCACGCCAACAAATTTCGTTGATTACAAACAATTTGGAAATAGGCTACCTATTTATGTTATGTATATGCCGTAGCTGAGGCCTTTACAATATGTAGGCGTAATATTTAGCCATAGTCGACTTATTTGGATTGTTGAATTTGGCTGCAGAGGTTTAGATGCCCATCAGATTATAGGCTAATTTGACAATTCTCTGATTTGCGTGATGGAGTCCGGTAGACTAGAGCTTGAGGCTGACTCCTCTCTCCTCAGACAGTTGTGTGGTCTAACAAGTAGGCTGCGCTATAAGGCTATCTTAAAATGAAAGTGAAACTAGCCTACACTTACACTAAACACATGTTTACCCCTTTACTTGCAAACAATTTGAAAATATCAATTTATTATGTTAGGGATATCTGACACATAGACGTGGCCTTTACAAAATATATTATTTTTAGGGGGCTACATATTTAAAAGTGATGAATATGCCTATTGGCAGCGCTGCGCTTATGCTCGTCTGAATCGGTCTCATGATGGTTCTCAAACTTGCTACACGGTCTCAAACTTGACGTGAGATTTTGTTGCAGTCTCCGCTCACGTCCAAATTGATACATGCCGATCTTGTCTTGAAAATGACCGTACGCCCAGTTTTCTGTTGTACGATCGCTTATGGTGCGTTCCAGGCAACCCGTAACTCGTGTTTTTCCGACCTCCTACACGTGAAAATGCTCTGGAATGGCAGTCAAACCCGTAACTTCCCACCCGGCAACTGGGAGTACATCGATCTGTACGAGTTCACGGGTGGGAAGTTACGGGTTTGACTGCCATTCCAGAGCATTTTCACGTGTAGGAGGTCGGAAAAACACGAGTTACGGGTTGCCTGGAACGCGCCATTAGTACATGAGGGCCAATGTGCTTAACTGAAAGGGGGAGGGGATGCTGTGGCCGGCGTTGGCTCAGTGTTAGAGCGCACACACGATAGGCGTAGGGGGACAAGCCCACATTGAGGCACGTTTATTGGTCAGGCAGGAACGTGGCAGTCAGACAGGCGTGGGGTTCAGGCAGGAACAGGTCAGTCAGACAGGCGTGGGGTTCAGGCAGGAACAGGTCAGTCAGACAGGCGTGGGGTTCAGGCAGGAACGTGGTAGTCAGACAGGCGTGGGGTTCAGGCAGGAACAGGTCAGTCAGACAGGCGTGGGGTTCAGGCAGGAACGTGGTAGTCAGACAGGCGTGGGGTTCAGGCAGGAACGTGGTGGTCAGACAGGCGTGGGGTTCAGGCAGGAACGTGGTTCTCCAGGCAAGGTTCAGGCAGGAACGTTGTTCTCCAGGCAAGGTTCAGGCAGTGGCAGGGAGGTCAGACTAGGACAAAGGAAAACAAAAAGGGTGAGGTAGGGTTTGGATGAATGCAGGTTAGGTTAAAGAGACATGATACCCACTAGGTTGGTCAGCGATCTGGCACCGACTGCTGAGTAGCCCGGCTTCTTAACCTGGCTGAGATGGGCTGATTGGTGACGTCAGGCAGGTGTGGAGTGGGACCACGCCCGGCTCGTGGCTGAGGCTGATTGGTGATGTCAGGCAGGTGTGGAGTGGGACCACGCCCGGCTCGTGGCTGATTCTGATTGGTGATGTCAGGCAGGTATGGAGTGGGACCACGCCTGGCTTGTGGCTGAGGCTGATTGGTGATGTCAGGCGGGTGTGGAGTGGGACCACGCCCGGCTCGTGGCTGAGACTGGTGAGAGCGCAGTTCCCGCTGCGCCCTCTGGGACGTACCAGGAGAATCTGAGTCAGGGTCAGAGGGCGTGGTAGTGGGACGAAGGCGGGGCTGGTGAGGCGGGGGCGTGACAACAGGTCGTGTTGAGTGATATTGTAATGCCGTCTGGTTATAATGGAATATCACTACTGGAGCTGTTGCACTAGTTTTCCTGCGTACTTCAGACCAAATTTTGTACGTGTGTTTTATGAGCGGGTTTGTTGTTAATGTTTGCAGTTGCTTGGATGAGGGTATATATGGGATTGAGGCAAGAGACATAGAATTGAGATCTTGCTGTTCTATTTGCAACCAGGAGAGGGACTGTTGTATATCTGTTTGCCACACCCAAACAGCCCGAGCCTGTGCAGCCCAGTAATAGATCTGAAAATTGGGGAGTTTTAGCCCCCCCTCCTGGTGATTTCCCTGAATGGTTCTCAACTTTATTCTAGGTGTTTTTCCCCTCCATATGAACCTAGAAATGCTAGAATCCAGTTGTTTAAAAAAAGATTTGGGTACGGGAGTAGGTAGCATTTGGAACAGATAGAGGAACTTGGGAAGTATGTTCATTTTAATACAATTAACTCGACCCATTAAAGACAGCGGAAGGTTCATCCATCTATTGAGCTCTTCCTCCGTTTTTACCAGTAGTGGGGAGTAATTTGAAGAGAAAACTTTGGCAAGCGAGTTGGGTATCTGCAGACCTAAGTATGTTATTTTCTTCGAGTCCCAGTGGAAGGGTATATTGTGTCTAGGTATGTTCTCACCGGCTGAGTTTAATGGCATAACCACACTCTTAGTAAGGTTGATCTTGTATCCTGAAATAGCACTATATTCATCCAATATTTCTAACAGTGCTGGTATCGACACTCCGGGTTCCGTCAGGTAAAGTAGAATATCATCGGCATATAGCGAGACTTTGTGGGTAACCCCCCCAATCTGCATTCCTTTAATTGATGGGTGTGATCTTATCGCCACCGCCAGAGGTTCTATGGCAAGCGCAAAGAGTAAGGGAGAAAGCCCACATCCTTGTCTAGTGGAGCGTGACAGGGGGATCCTAGAAGAAATGTCATTATTTGTTTGAATTTGAGCCATTGGGCGCCTGTAGAGCATTTTAACAAATTTACAGTAGGTGGAGCCAATATTCATCCTATTCATTACGTCAAACAGATAGGACCATTCCGCGCGGTCAAACGCCTTTTCGGCATCCAGCGACACAGCGATTTTTGGAGAGTTATTTGTTTGGGAGGCATTAATAACATTAAATAACCTTCTAACATTATCAAATGAGGAGCGGCCCTGGACGAACCCAGTTTGGTCTAAATTAATTAATTCCGGTACGTGCTTTTACAATCTTAACGAGAGCATTTTAGAAAATATCTTATAATCGGTGGACAAAATGGAGATCGGTCTATAGGAGCTGCATAATTTAGAATCTTTCCCTGGCTTGGGTAGGACTGTTATTAGTGCCAATTCTAGTGATTCAGGTAACTTTCCTGTCTCGCAAGCATGGTTATACATCAAGAGCAGAGGTTTAATCAATTTAGAAAGAAAAGCCTTAAAAAATTCTATGGGAAAGCCGTCCAGACCAGGGGATTTTCCAGATGTAATTTTGGAAACGGCCTCTCTTATTTCATCTTCCGTTATAGCTCTCTCCAAAGCCTCCTTGGCATTCTCAGTTAGCTTGTTTAGGTCATATTTATCTAAAAATTGTTTTGTTTTCTCCTGAAAGTTACCCTGAGAGGAGTAGAGAACTTCATAAAAGTTTCTAAAGTTGTTGTTTATCTCCTTTGGGTTAGTAATTGTACTGGAGCCTGATTTTATTACATGTATTTCTCTACGGGCTTCCTCTCTGCGGATCTGCCATGCGAGAAGCTTGCCGGCTTTGTCGCCCTGTTCATAGTATCTATGCCTTATCCTCCTCATTGCATTTTCAGTTTTCTGAATGGTTACAGTATTATATTCTAGTTGTTTAGACCTGAGTTTTTGTTGGACCTCTTTATGTTGTGATAAAAGATATTCTCTTTCAAGTTCTGCAATTTCCTTTTCTAGGGATTCTACTTTTGACCTATACATTTTCCGTTTACCAGAAGTGTAAGATATAATCTGACCTCTGATGTAGGCCTTCATTGATTCCCAGACCACATCTGGGGAAGCCGAGTTCTGATTAATTTCTAAGTAAAGATCCAAATGGGTGTTAATGAACTCCATAAACTCTGGATCATTAAGTAAATAGGAGCCAAGGCGCCATCTACTGGGGGGGCTCGATGGCACAGCGGTAGGAATGGTGAGCAGTAACCCTGAGTGGTCCGAGATAGTTTTTGCCAAATATTCACATGGGGGGATTGTATGCGCTATAGCCAAAGGGACCAAGAAAAGATCAATTCTGGAGTAGCTATCGTGAACGGGAGAATAAAAGGAGTATTCCCGTAATTGTTGATTCTGAGTACGCCATATATCACAAAGCCCAAAGTTCTTAAGTTCAGTAATTAGTGCTTTTGTCGCCTGTGTTAAAGTTACCTGTTTGGATGAAGACCTATCTAGAGTGGGGTTGAGCACTAAATTAAAATCGCCTCCAATGAAAGTCTCACCGGGTGGGCTTGCTAAGTTAAAGAAAACATCACGAAAAAACTGGGGGTCATCATAGTTAGGTGCATATATACTTGCTAGAGTGATGGATTGAGAATAAATTGAGCCCCTAATTATAACATAACGGCCTCCTTTGTCCTTGGATGTAGATGTTAACCGGAATGGAATTGTTTTACTGATTAATATAGCCACTCCTCTAGCCCTTGAGGTAAAGGAAGAATAAAACGCTTGGCTATATCCCCCTCGTTTTAATTTAGCATGTTCCATGTCAGTCAAGTGAGTCTTGAAGTAAGGCTATATCTATTCGATGCTGTTTTAAATAGGTCATAATACGCTTTCTCTTAATATAGTGGTTGATGCCTTTAACATTGAGGGTCAAGCACCTGTACTGCACAGTGTTTGTCATTATTTAAGTAATACTATCATGAAGATGGAGCTGCGCATACCTATATCTCACCCTTTCCTTGTTACCTAGACGTTGCAGACAAGAGTAAACCTTACCCAAAAAAATAAAAACAACCAAAACCATTGTAAAGATAGACCAGTAGTTCAACCCTATTGCAATGACCTCTTTCCCTATTGAGGTCTCCTCAGCATTGAACTTGCCGTGTGATAGCAGTTTTGCAAACTTAACAACACCGCTATTGGTTCCTCCGGTGTAATCAAATCCCAAAGTAGTCCCTCAAATATCGAGGCAATGAACTAGTAATCTAACTCTTACATAAACAACTGCAAAATAACAACAAATCAAAGTAACAACAAACTAGGTTATACTTTGTAAACGAGCCGCCCGTAGGCAATATGGCAGCATTCTATATTAGTGCAACAGAACGTTAAATTACCCGTAGCCGATTGATCGTCTGTGTTCGTGCACTCAGGTAGGCTGAGCTTCAGCACAGTGGTCGGTACCCGGTTCAGAGTCCACAGAAATCCTCTTAAGCATGATCCAAGAACGAATATGACCCTGTGGGCCATTCGAAGAGAGAATGTAAATGCTAAAAAATAACCATAAAATATAGGCCGAAAGTGCTTGGGGGGGGGCTGTCAGGTAAAGTAGAATGCGCTTTGCGCACAATACAAGAAATAGTGGGATGATCCGTCTGCTTCCTTGAATAACATTGTACAGCATGCAGCTAGTCCAACCGATGCTTCAGTGTCACTTCCAAAATAACTCAAATAAACTTCCTCTGACAGTCCCCTAAGTAAACAATTACAATTTAGAGTGTCTCACTCCATTCGGCTCTAGAAAGTCTAGCTTATTGTCGTCTCGTTCAGTTATGAGATGACCTCCGGGTACTCTCTACGCAGGAACAGGTGTGCTGCCTCTGCCGACTCAAACGACTTCCTCCCACCCGAACGCAGGTCGACTCTGAACGTCGCTGGATACATCATCCCGTACTTCACTCCGGCCTGTCGTAGCTGTTTCTTCAGCGGGTTGAAGGCCATTCTCTTTTGGTGTAGAGTAGGCGAGAGGTCGGGGAAGATCATGATCTTAGAGTTGCCGTAGAGGAGCTCTTTCTTCCTGCGAGATGCCTCCAGAATCCGAGTCACATCTCTGAACCGGAGGAATTTGAGAACGAAGGCTCTAGGCGTACCATGTTCAGCTGGGCGTCTCTGTAGCGCGCGGTGGGCTCTCTCTATCTCTACTGGGTCGGTGAGTCCCAGGATCTCTGGAAGCCATTTTTCCAAGAAGCCCACGGCGTTGTCCCCTTCTACTCCTAACGGGAATCCCACGATTCTCAGGTTTTCATAGTCATCCAGTTTGTCTCTCAGTTCTAAGACATCATTACGGTGTTTCTGTTCTAGCTCTGATAAACCCTGACGCAGGTCGACAACGGTGGCCTCGTACTCGGAGCATTAAGCTTCTAGTGCGGTTACTTTTGTGTTTGTGGATTGCATGGTTTCGTTCAACTTTTCCAGTGCTGTGTCCACTTGATCTAGTCGGGTCGAGAGAGAAGTTTGGATTGTTGCCGTGAACTTTTGCATTTCCGTGGAGAACCACGGGGGCGGCTCAGTCATCTGTAGCCCACTCTTAGCAGCCATTGCTAGCTCTGAGTCAATGCTAGTCGGGGCTAGCTCTACAGAATCCGGATATTCGACGAGTTTGGTGTTCGCTTTCCAGTTTTACGACTTCCTCGCGACATAGAGCCTGCCCAAGTAAAATTTGTTTCAATAGAATGGTCATGGAGGGTCCTACATATAAGAATTCTTCAAATTACATCGGAGGACCAAATGGGCGTGACCATTCACCGTGCTGCCATAACCGGAAGTCGGGACCCTCTGACTTCTAACCAACGTAACACTGCTTAAATACAACACAGCAGCACTCACAACACTTCTGGTAGCTTAGGCTCTCACTCCAGAAACCTTGCAGGGCAGTTTAATGCCAAGGAAGGATCGATTATTATGGTTGAATTGAGTGCGCTGTGCAGGTTACTGCCACAGGACGTTACCAAAAGCAGGTGCAATAACAATATGTTAAATAATAATGTTATATAATAACAGTAACGTTATCAGAGATATTCACGTCGGCTGGACCAGAGCTCTTGTAACGCTAGATAGTAGCCAGATGGCTAAAAGCAGCTAACGGTAGCTAAGACTGTAAAGTGAGCTAGCAAAACTTATCTGTCTGTCTGTCTGTCTGTGTAGGAGCCACAATTGACTTTTGACATTTGGAGTTTAACCTGAACAAAAGAAACATATTAAAATATTTAATTATGATTTATGAATATCACTTACATTGAAACCTGTAAAAGAAGTTGAATATACTTACCTGGAGCCAGGGCTCCCCTTTTGGTTGGTAATGGAAGTATGGAAGTAGAATGATTGAAATACTGATCACCTGTTGATAGAGCTATTATCCAATCAGTGAGGAGCAGAGCATGGCAGAGCAGAGTCCTAGCAAGCCTGGGTAAGGTACAGTCTTTTGACCACTCACCTAGACAATGATTGCTGAAGGATTGATTAAGCTACTATTGTTTGTTGCTTTATTTTTTGCCTACTAAGTTGATGCGGGAATGTTTTTTTAAATGTAAAGGAAAATGAATCCAATCTTTTGTTGAAATTTTACCCTGGATTATGGACATTGTTACTTCTGCAATAATGCCTAGAGTGTGCGTCAATAACACCTTGCCTTGCTGGGACAGTGGGACAAGTAAGGAAAGAAGCCACTATAGTATGTATTGTCTATTTACTGATCTATCTATCTATCCATGTATCCATCCATGTTGCATGTGTCCTTGTCCAGATGAGCAGCTTTTGCCTCCTGCTACTTTGTAGATTGCAAGTGACCGTTTTGTTCATTTAATCATGTGTGGGCTGATGTCATCATGTGTAGGCTTGTATGGGGTGAAGTTACTTTCATATGGGCGTCTTTTTCATGGTTCATATTGATTTACATTTCCACTCCAACAAACACAACAGTTCCAGCTGATAATACTCTGGTGATGTCTCTGTGTCTTTGACAGGATCAAACAGCAGAGACCAGCCTCGCCTGTACCCAGCTGTGTGTCCATGAAGAGTGACAGGTCTATGGATCTTCTTCTCACGTTCAGTGATGGAAAGAACCCTGATGAGAAAAGGTAAATATGAACCACTGATGTTATTTAATAAAGGTGACATGTTAGTTATTCACTAAAGTGAAGTTAACAGGAAGATTTACATCAAACTCTTGAGTCATGTTTATCATAAAAATGAAGTGTGACAGATCTAGGGTGCAACCAATCCCTTTCAGAGAAAGAGTATAGCAACTAATAATGTCATAAACTACCAATGATGTAATACTGTAGCTACCAATATTGTAATAATTTTAGCATTTGTAACGTACTAAAATGATCAGCTGTCACGTCAGTAACACTCTTACTGATAAATCTTATCTATCTATCTATCTATCTATCTGTCTCTGTCTATCTGTCTGTCAGTGTCTATCTCTATATCTTTCTATATACGGATCTATCTATATATCTGTCTATCCATCTATTTACGGATCTATATCTGTCTACAGTATCTGTCTGTCTATCTGTTTATCTGTCTATCTATCTATTTACGGATCTATCTATCCATCCATCCCTCTATCCATCCATCCATCCATCACTCTCTCTCTCTCTCTCTGTATGTCTCTAAATCTGTTTCTGTGTGACTTATTGTGTCTCTCTCTCTCAGAGCTGTTCAGCTGACTATACACCAAACCTGACTTCTGAATCCTAGCCCCATCTCTAGCAGCGTGTGCACACACACACACACACACACACACACACACACACACACACACACACACACAAACACACACACACACACACACACACACACACACACCACTACATGGCCGTTGATAGAGATATTCATAAATCCTTTTCACATGAGTCCAAAACCCCACCAACACCCACTAACGTGTGTTCAGTCTTCAGTGGTGAAGGGAACACTCATCATTCAGTCTCATGTCTGCTGACTCTGCAGTAGACACGGGTATTTCTCAGCTCCAGCTCTGATCAGCAGTGATGTAAACACCAACCCCGGGTAGACACGCTGATTTACACCCCTTTTCCTGAGCGGTGATGACCTGCGTTGTTGTTGCATGTGTCCTTGTCCAGATGAGCAGCTTTTGCCTCCTGCTACTTTGTAGATTGCAAGTGACCGTTTTGTTCATTTAATCACGTGTGGGCTGATGTCATCATGTGTAGGCTTGTATGGGGTGAAGTTACTTTCATATGGGCGTCTTTTTCATGGTTCATATTGATTTACATTTCCACTCCAACAAACACAACAGTTCCAGCTGATAATACTCTGGTGATGTCTCTGTGTCTTTGACAGGATCAAACAGCAGAGACCAGCCTCACCTGTACCCAGCTGTGTGTCCATGAAGAGTGACAGGTCTATGGATCTTCTTCTCACGTTCAGTGATGGAAAGAACCCTGATGAGAAAAGGTGAATATGAACCACTGATGTTATTTAATAAAGGTGACATGTTAGTTATTCACTAAAGTGAAGTTAACAGGAAGATTTACATCAAACTCTTGAGTCATGTTTATCATAAAAATGAAGTGTGACGGATCTAGGGTGCAACCAATCCCTTTCAGAGAAAGAGTATAGCAACTAATAATGTCATAAACTACCAATGATGTAATACTGTAGCTACCAATATTGTAATAATTTTAGCATTTGTAACGTACTAAAATGATCAGCTGTCACGTCAGTAACACTCTTACTGATAAATCTTATCTATCTATCTATCTATCTATCTATCTATCTATCTATCTATCTATCTATCTATCTATCTATCTGTCTCTGTCTATCTGTCTGTCAGTGTCTATCTCTTTATCTTTCTATATACGGATCTATCTATATATCTGTCTATCCATCTATTTACGGATCTATATCTGTCTACAGTATCTGTCTGTCTGTCTATCTGTTTATCTGTCTATCTATTTACGGATCTATCTATCCATCCATCCCTCTATCCATCCATCCATCCATCCATCACTCTCTCTCTCTGTATGTCTCTAAATCTGTTTCTGTGTGACTCCTTGTGTCTCTCTCTCTCAGAGCTGTTCAGCTGACTATACACCTAACCTGACTTCTGAATCCTAGCCCCATCTCTAGCAGCGCGTGCACACACACACACACACACACACACACACCACTAGATGGCGCTTGATAGAGATATTCATAAATCCTTTTCACATGAGTCCAAAACCCCCACCAACACCCACTAACGTGTGTTCAGTCTTCAGTGGTAAAGGGAACACTCATCATTCAGTCTCATGTCTGCTGACTCTGCAGTAGACACGGGTATTTCTCAGCTCCAGCTCTGATCAGCAGTGATGTAAACACCAACCCCGGGTAGACACGCTGATTTACACCCCTTGTCCTGAGCGGTGATGACCTGCGTTGTTGTTGCATGTGTCCTTGTCCAGATGAGCAGCTTTTGCCTCCTGCTACTTTGTAGATTACAAGTGACCGTTTTATTCATTTAATCACGTGTGGGCTGATGTCATCATGTGTAGGCTTGTATGGGGTGAAGTTACTTTCATATGGGCGTCTTTTTCATGGTTCATATTGATTTACATTTCCACTCCAACAAACACAGCAGTTCCAGCTGATAATACTCTGGTGATGTCTCTGTGTCTTTGACAGGATCAATCAGCAGACACCAGCCTCACCTGGACCCAGCAGTGTGTCCATGAAGAGTGACAGGTCTATGGAGCATCCTCCCAAGATGAGTGATGGAAAAACCCTCGATGAGAAAAGGTAAATATGGACGACTGTATTGACTTAATAAAGGTGACATGTTAGTTATTCTGTGAAATGAAGTAAACATTAAGATTTACATCATAACGTGTATCATAAAAATGAAGTGTGACAGATCTGTGGAGCAACCAATCCTTTTCAGAGTAGGAGTATATCAGCAAAGAATGTCATAAACTACCAATGATGTAATACTGTAGCTACCAATACTGTAATAATTTTAGCATTTGTAACGTACTAAAAACTATCAACTGTTACTTCAGTAACACTCTTACCGGTTAATCTAAACTACAGTATCTATCTTATCTATACTGTATCTATCTATCTAATCTAATCTACTGTATCTATCTATCCTTCTCCCTCTCTTTCTTCTCTTTCTCTGTCTCTCTGTATGTCTCTATCTCTGTGACTCCTTGTGTTTCTCTCTCTCTCTCGTCTCTCTCTCTCTATCTCTCTCTCTCATGTCTCTCTCTCTCTCTCTCTGTTCAGCTGACTATATACCAAATCTGTCTTGTAAATCCTAGCCCTAACTCTAGCAGCACTCACACACTCTCTCTCTCTCTCTCACACACACACACGCACACACACGCGCGCACACACACGCATGCACACTCTCTCTCTCTCTCTCTCTCTCTCTCTCTCTCTCTCTCTCTCCCACACACACACCACTAGTTGGTCCTTGATAGAGACAGTCTTAAATCTTTTTTACATCCCAAAAACCCGCCAACACCCTCTTACCCTGGTGTTCCTACTGTATGAAACATCTCTTAACACACATGGTTCCTCTGTCCCTGCAGTGAGGGGAGGAGGGCAGCCCTGACTGAGGATCAGTCCAGGTGTGCTGTGTGTGAGCAGATGCTGAGGGACCCAGTCCTCACCTCCTGTGGACACAGGTTCTGCAGAGCCTGCATCACTTCCTACTGGCAGCAGCCTGGTCCATCAGCAGACCACGCCTGCCCCCAGTGTAGAGAGAGACCCAGAACACCACCTGGCCCATCAGCAGACCACGCCTGCCCCCAGTGTAGAGAGAGACCCAGAACACCACCTGTACTGCAGCCACCCAGAGAGCAGTACGTTCAGAGAAGTGATGAAACAAGTAAGAGATTCACTTGGTTATCTGTTCTCTAACATGATTTAGATCCTTTCACCATCTGTAGAGCTTTGCCATGAATGTTTGTATTCCTATCAATCTAATTTCCATACTTCCTGTCTCTCCTTAGTTGTTAGAGGTCTCCAAAGAGCCGTAGAGGATCATAAAGCCACTTTGAAGAGGAGGTTTGAACATGTGATTGAGGGAATCATAAAAACAGGGAATGCAACCCTCCTCAACAGCATCTACACTGAGCTCTACATCACAGAGGGAGAGAGTCAAGGGGTTAATAATGAACATGAGGTTTGGCAACTTGAGAGAGCATCCAGGAAACAAACCACCAGTGACACACCCATCAACTACAATGACATCTTCAAACCCCTGCCTGGCCAAGAGAGACCCATCACACCCCTGCCTGGTCAAGAGAGACCCATCACACCCCTGCCTGGTCAAGAGAGACCCATCACACCCCTGCCTGGTCAAGAGAGACTCATCAAATCCCTGCCTGGTCAAGAGAGACCCATCACACCCCTGTCTGGTCAAGAGAGAACCATCAAACCCCTGCCTGGTCAAGAGAAACCCATCAAACCCCTGCCTGGTCAAGAGAGACCCATCAAACCCCTGCCTGGTCAAGAGAGACCCATCAGAACTGTGCTGACTGTGGGCGTCCCTGGTATTGGAAAAACCGTCTGTGTGCAGAAGTCAATCTTAGATTGGGCTGAAGGAAAGGCAAATCAAGATGTGGATGTCATGTTTGTGCTTCCTTTCCGGGAGCTGAATTTGATTAGAAATGTCCGGTACAGTTTACTCCAACTGCTGAATGTTTTCCACCCAGAACTACACATGGAAGATGCAGAGCAACTTGCTGTCTCTAAAGCCACGTTCATCTTTGATGGTCTGGATGAGAGCAGACTGCCCCTAGACTTCAGAAAGAACCAGACCTGCTGTCATGTCACAGAGTCAACCTCAGTGGATGTGCTGCTGACCAACCTCATCCAGGGGAGTCTGCTCCCCTCTGCTCTCCTCTGGATAACCTCCCGACCTGCAGCAGCCAATCAGATCCCTTCTGAGTGTGTTGACCGGGTGACAGAGGTACGAGGGTTCAATGACGCACAGAAGGAGGAGTACTTCATGAAGAGAATCAGTGATGAGAACCTGGCCAGAAGAATCATCTCACACATCAAGACATCAAGGAGCCTCTACATCATGTGCCACATACCAGTCTTCTCTTGGATTTCTTCCACAGTCCTTGAGCACATGCTGAGTACAGAGAAGCAGGGAGAGATGCCCAAGACCTTGACTGAGATGTACACACACTTCCTGCTCATTCAGACGAAGCTGAAGAATCAGAAGTATCGAGGGAAAAACGAGTCCAACCAAAAGCTCTTGAGGGCCGACAGGAAAGTTCTCCTGAAGCTGGCAAAGCTGGCATTTGACCATCTGGAGAAGGGCAACCTCATGTTCTATGAAGAAGACCTGAAAGAGTGTGGCCTCGATGTCCAAGAGGCAGCAGTGTTCTCAGGGGTTTGCACAGCAATCTTCAAAGAAGAGTCAGTGCTTTTTCAGAGGGCAGTCTACTGCTTTGTGCATCTGAGCATTCAGGAGTTTTTCTCAGCTGTCTACATTTACCATTGTTACGCAACCAAGAACATGGAGGCACTGGAGCCCTTCCTTGATGCTGATCCGTGGAGGAGGAGGAGGAGGAGGAGGAGGAGGAGTGAGAAGCCGTCTCTGAATGAGCTGCTGAGGGGGGCGGTACACAAAGCTTTGCAGAGTGAGAACGGACACCTGGACCTTTTTGTCCGCTTCCTCCACGGCCTCTCTCTGGAGTCCAATCAGAGACTCTTACGAGGCCAGCTGCCTCAGATTGAGAGGAGTCCAGAGAGCATCCAGGAAACAAGCAGATTCCTCAAGAACAGGGGGGATGAGGAGGAGAACATCTCCCCAGAGAGGTGCATCAATCTCTTCCAATGCTTGATGGAGATGAATGACCATTCAGTTCAGCAGGACATCCAAGCTTACATGCAGAAGAAGACATCAACCCAATCCCTGAGTCCAATACAGTGCTCAGCGCTGGCCTACATGCTGCAGATGTCAGAGGGGGTTCTGGATGAGCTTGACCTGAACAAATACAACACATCACAGGAGGGGCGGAGGAGACTGATCCCAGCTGTGCAGGTCTGCAGAAAGGCTATGTAAGTATTCATCTTTCTATACAATTTGATCAATCTATTTAACCTTGTCTGTCCCATTGACCCAGAGGTATCTTCTGGAAGGGAGCCCTCCAAACAAAACATGATATAAAACTATAAACACAAAAATACAATTATAGATACAAAATACAATAATACAAAAAATCTAATACAAATTAATATAAAATACAGTATACAGAATGCACAGTGCTGAGTAAGGTGCTAAACACTTAATGAAAGCAATGATCAGAAAAGATCTGTCCTTTGAATTGGTCCCTGATCTGTCCTTTGAATTGTCCTAATGGACAAAGCTGTCTAATGGACAATTCAAAGCTGCCCTCCTTGTCTCTGTATGTGCAGTCTAACCAGAAATGTGTTACAATTCCCTGTTACTAAAACCCCTTACCCCTTACTAAAACAGTTCCCTGTGTTACTAAAACCCCTTACCCCTTACTAAAACAGTTCCCTGTGTTACTAAACCCCTTACCCCTTACTAAAACAGTTCCCTGTGTTACTAAAACCCCTTACCCCTTACTAAAACAGTTCCCTGTTTTACTAAACCCCCTTACCCCTTACTAAAACAGTTCCCTGTTACTAAACCCCTTACCCCTTACTAAAACAGTTCCCTGTGTTACTAAAACCCCTTACCCCTTACTAAAACAGTTCCCTGTGTTACTAAAACCCCTTACTAAAACAGTTCCCTGTGTTACTAAAACCCCTTACTAAAACAGTTCCCTGTGTTACTAAAACCCCTTACCCCTTACTAAAACAGTTCCCTGTGTTACTAAACCCTCTTACCCCTTACTAAAACAGTTTCCTGTGTTACTAAAACCCCTTACCCCTTACTAAAACAGTTCCCTGTGTTACTAAAACCCCTTACCCCTTACTAAAACAGTTCCCTGTGTTACTAAAACCCCTTACACCTTACTAAAACAGTTCCCTGTGTTACTAAACCCCCTTACCCCTTACTAAAACAGTTCCCTGTGTTACTTAAACCCCTTACCCCTTACTAAAACAGTTCCCTGTGTTACTTAAACCCCTTACCCCTTACTAAAACAGTTCCCTGTGTTACTAAAACCCCTTACCCCTTACTAAAACAGTTCCCTGTGTTACTAAAACCTCTTAACCCTTACTAAAACAGTTCCCTGTGTTACTAAAACCCCTTACCCCTTACTAAAACAGTTCCCTGTGTTACTAAACCTCTTACCCCTTACTAAAACAGTTCCCTGTTACTAAAATCCCTTACCCCTTACTAAAACAGTTCCCTGAGTTACTAAAACCCCTTACCCCTTACTAAAACAGTTCCCTGTGTTACTAAACCCTCTTACCCCTTACTAAAACAGTTCCCTGTTACTAAAACCCCATTGAAATGATCTCATCTTCACTACTTTGTCCCTCATCCATCTACAATATTTACTACTATTCTGAATTTATGACTGACTGAATAAGCCACAATTAAGTTACAAACACAATTTAATATACATATAAAGAGTACTTGCCTATGCTCTACAGCATGATATTTTAGGCAGAGTACTTTTCTCGCCGTCGGCTAGAAATATTGATGTATGCTTCACGCAACTCCTTAACTCTTCATGTCATATAGGAATGCTGTCATATAGGAATGCTATCATATAGGAATGCTATCATGCTATCATATAGGAATGCTATCATATAGGAATGCTGTCATATAGGAATGCTGTCATATAGGAATGCTATCAGATAGGAATGTTTTCATATAGGAATGCTGTCATATAGGAATGCTATCAGATAGGAATGCTATCATATAGGAATGCTATCATATAGGAATGCTGTCATGCTATCATATAGGAATGCTATCATATAGGAATGCTGTCATGCTATCATATAGGAATGCTATCATGCTATCATATAGGAATGCTATCATGCTATCATATAGGAATGCTGTCATATAGGAATGCTTTCATATAGGAATGCTATCGGTCAGTGTGTCATTAATGCCGTCCACCAGGAGAGCTGGAAAACACGTCTAGCCCGCTGACAACAGATTAAAGTTAAAGTCCCACTGATTGTCACACACCTGAGTGTGTGAAATTTGTTCTCCGCATTTGATCCATCTCCCGGGAGAGCAGTGAGCAGCAGCGGTGCCGCGCTCGGGAATCATTTGGTGATCTAACCCCCCAATTCCAACCCTTGATGCTGAGTGCCAAGCAGGGAGGCAATGGGTCCCATTTTTAGTCTTAGGTATGACCCGGCCGGGGATTGAACCCACAACCTCCCAGTCTCTGGGAGGACACTCTACCACTAGAATGAATGAATTCACTGAATGCCTCGCCCCGCTCTGTCAGGCCCACAGTTATTTACCTTTAGTCAGAGGAGGGAGGAAAGAACAAATATATAGAAGTATCAGACTCAAAATATATCCCAGCTACTGATGAGCCCCACACAATGCTCATTTAAGTTCTGTTATCATCCAAGGTTTTTTGGTTGAGTTGCCTACACAGCTTGAATGTTTACTCCCTGTCTAAAGCAGCGCTCATCTTGTTAGCTGACACTATGTGGACTTCACCGTGTCAGCATCTGGGAGAGCTGTGTGGTAGTTTCTCAGTGCTCTCGTGTTCTCCCGTGCTCTGGGAGAGCTGTGTGGTAGTTTCTCAGTGCTCTCGTGTTCTCCCGTGCTCTGGGAGAGCTGTGTGGTAGTTTCTCAGTGCTCTCGTGTTCTCCCGTGCTCTGGGAGAGCTGTGTGGTAGTTTCTCAGTGCTCTCGTGTTCTCCCGTGCTCTGGGAGAGCTGGGTGGTAGTTTCTCAGTGCTCTCGTGTTCTCCCGTGCTCTGGGAGAGCTGGGTGGTAGTTTCTCAGTGCTCTCGTGTTCTCCCGTGCTCTGGGAGAGCTGTGTGGTAGTTTCTCAGTGCTCTCGTGTTCTCCCGTGCTCTGGGAGAGCTGTGTGGTAGTTTCTCAGTGCTCTCGTGTTCTCCCGTGCTCTGGGAGAGCTGTGTGGTAGTTTCTCAGTGCTCTCGTGTTCTCCCGTGCTCTGCTGCTCTGTTGTTGCGTGTGATCACGCGTGCACCTCGCTCTGCACGAATGCTCTTTACTGAGCTCTGTGTGTCTCCCCTATATGTTATGTGTAATGAGTTTTATTCAGTGAGGCATTCTTATGCCCATCTATTCTCTGATCTTCTAAAATAGATTTTTGGTCTTTAACTGGTCAGAACCAGCTGGAGCTGACCCCCCTATAACTTTTAAAAACTGCTACCTCAGCGCTTGGCATGTTTCCACCTCCTCACATTGCACCATACATACATCCAGTGAGGAGTAACACGTTAGAAAGTACCCGTGCGCAATGCATCAACAATCCCTCGCCTACACGGCTGGCAGCTCTGTCTATGGCTCTGACAACGGGAGCTTTCTGCCATGGAAACACCGACACTATTTCTCCCTCCTCAAGATCAAGGACTAAATACTGGTCAAGTGTAATCTATGTATAGAGGCCCATAAGGTGTGAACCTGAATCAGTTATTCTGAAAGCACAAATGCCATGGAAACTGGTATTTTTCCTACCCTCATTCCTCGTTATTATTCTGGAAAAGGTGCAAATGCAGTCACCTCTGTCGTGGTGCAGCAAACTAGCCCAAACTAGCCTACTCCTGATTTCTCTAAATCGTATGCTACCAACGGACACATCACCTAGAAGCAGCGTCAGTTATCGATTCATATCATTGTGGATGGCCACAAGTTAAAAATGCCCTTTTTTGCAACATAGGACTTTAATTTCACTATTAATTTCATTTAGGCTCCTACACATGATTGAAAAGTGATCAGTAGTGACTATATTCTGTATTGGTCCATGTAGCCTACAGCATGCAGCGGGCTGAGAGCTGACTGTTCTATCATCCTCTAGGCCTGTACATCAACAGTGAGCTTAAAACCTGTAATTTTAGCTATGTTTTCATTTCCCCCATATCAAAATATAACATGCTGTAAACTGTAGGCTATCAAATTAAAAGTTTGAGAAGCTTCTCCTCTTGAGGTTGGCGTATTGGTTTGAAGGCTAGGAATGTTGTAGGTCACTGGCCAGAGATGAGGTAGCCTACGAGTTATTGAAAGCTGGGTACCCTTTATTAAGCCTATATGATGTGGATATTAATGTGTATATTATACAAATCATATCATTAAGATTAACATGTCATTAAGGAACAAAAAGTCATACATGTTTACTTTGTAATTTCAGACTCTCTGGATATGTCCTCAACAAAGCCTCATATGAAGTGGTGGCCTCAGCTCTAAGCTCAAACCCCTCCCACCTGAGAGAGTTAGACCTGAGTAACAATGGCCTGCAGGATTCAGGAGTGAAGCTGCTCTCTGCTGGACTGGGGAGTCCACACTGCAAACTGGAGAAACTGAGGTCTGTATCCCTGAGCATATTCACATGTTAAATGATGGGATTTAAATGTCTAAGTAATTGTACATCTCTGTCCTTGAAGAGGGATATTTTGAGCGTCAACATTCAGGTTGAGAAATTATCTTTGGACTACAGTACATACAGTAGAGTTGACAAAATAGGGAATATCATCTCAAAGCTTACATACAGACATATACAGACTGTAGGTGGTGGGTGGGTCCTTTATTGAAGGAACAAAGACACAATCAAGATGAAATACAAATGTAAATTGGGTACAAAATATACACAAAATCCCAATACACAAGAGTGCAAATAAACAAAGTGTATAAAAGTTTATTCCTTAGCATGCCTAGATGTGTAAAACATGCCCAGGTGTACATGATGAAGTATCAAGTAGTAAGAAGGCTATAGCATGTTGGTAAATGTACATGTCCTGTCCAAAGAGCCTTAGCACCCTCCAAGCTGACTCAGGTCCATAGTGTCCATCCAATCAGGACGCTGATTGGATGCTGAGTATTCATTAGAGCATGGGTTCCCAAACTCCATCAATGTGGTTCTCCCCTCTGAACACAGTGACACACCCACGCCCCCCCAACCCCCCAAATTTCTCCATTTTGCAAGGCAGCGTCAGCTAGCCCATAACGTTACACAGCTAAGTTAGCTCGGTGGCACCTGCTGCTAGTTAACGTTATGACGTTTTCACACAATATATTCATGCCTACAGGGGGAGGCTCTCTCTGCACTATCCACACATTTAGTATAATATTATAGTATCTCTCACATTATTTATTTCAATCTTCTGACCTTTAAAATCCCGTTTCATTCATAAAAACCATAGACATTTAAAAAATGAATAACATGTTTTTCCTTCTTTTTTTTCTAACCATCCCTCCGCGCCTCCCCTGACTTTCTTTGGGGCCCCCTGGGGGAGGCCCGCCTCACAGTTTGGGAATGCCTGCATAAGAGGAATTAAAAACCTGCTCATGACTAAAACATATTAGATGCAGCAGCACTCTCGCTCCTAGCTCCAGAATGAGTCAGTCTGTTTATAATTCAGTCTGAGAGAGGAAGACAATATAGCTGTCATTCCTCCTTTTCACCACTAGTGTAGCAGTGTTTGTCAGAAGGCTGAAGTGAAGAGTGAAGTTACGCCTTTAGTCAGAAAAAATGTTTTGCCTGCCAATGCAAACACGCTTTGTCAATACACTGATTACTGGTGAAAATGTTTGCTAATACTTGTCCTTGTCTCCTCAGGCTGAGTGGATGCAGATTAACAGAGACGTGCTGTTCTCTGCTGGCCTCATCTCTCAGCTCAAACTCCTCCCACCTGAGAGAGTTAGACCTGAGTAACAATGACCTGCAGGATTCAGGAGTGAAGCGGCTCTCTGCTGGACTGGGGAGTCCACACTGCAAACTGGAGAAACTGAGGTCTGTACCCCTGAGCATATTCACATGTTAAATGATGGGATTTAAATGTCTACATCTCTGTCCTTGAAGAGGGATGTTTTGAGCATCAACATTCAACTTGAGAAATTATCTTTGGACTACAGTACAAACAGTAGAGTTGACAAAATAGGGACTATCATCTCAAAGCATACATACAGACATATACAGACTGTAGGTGGTGGGTGGGTCCTTTATTGAAGGAACAAAGACACAATCAAGACTAAATACAAATGTAAATTGGGTACAAAATATACACAAAATCCCAATACACAAGAGTGCAAATAAACAAAGTGTATAAAAGTTGACTCCTTAGCATGCCTAGATGTGTAAAACATGCCCAGGTGTACATGATGAAGTATCAAGTAGTAAGAAGGCTATAGCATGTTGGTCAATGTACATGTCCTGTCCAAAGAGCCTTAGCACCCTCCAAGCTGACTCAGGTCCATAGTGTCCATCCAATCAGGACGCTGATTGGATGCTGAGTATTCATTAGAGCATGGGTTCCCAAACTCCATCAATGTGGTTCTC
The DNA here is from genome assembly GCF_949987555.1 of Borostomias antarcticus. NCBI lineage: Eukaryota > Metazoa > Chordata > Actinopteri > Stomiiformes > Stomiidae > Borostomias > Borostomias antarcticus. Next base: position 292,412 of record NW_028176062.1, read on the forward strand.
CCCTCTGAAAACAGTGACACACCCACGCCCCCCCAACCCCCCAAATTTCTCCATTTTGCAAGGCAGCGTCAGCTAGCCCATAACGTTACACAGCTAAGTTAGCTCGGTGGCACCTGCTGCTAGTTAACGTTATGACGTTTTCACACAATATATTCATGCCTACAGGGGGAGGCTCTCTCTGCACTATCCACACATTTAGTATAATATTATAGTATCTCTCACATTATTTATTTCAATCTTCTGACCTTTAAAATCCCGTTTCATTCATAAAAACCATAGACATTTAAAAAATGAATAACATGTTTTTCCTTCTTTTTTTTCTAACCATCCCTCCGCGCCTCCCCTGACTTTCTTTGGGGCCCCCTGGGGGAGGCCCGCCTCACAGTTTGGGAATGCCTGCATTAGAGGAATTAAAAACCTGCTCATGACTAAAACATATTAGATGCAGCAGCACTCTCTCTCCTAGCTCCAGAATGAGTCACTCTGTTTATAATTCAGTCTGAGAGAGGAAGACAATATAGCTGTCATTCCTCCTTTTCACCACTAGTGTAGCAGTGTTTGTCAGAAGGCTGAAGTGAAGAGTGAAGTTACGCCTTTAGTCAGAAAAAATGTTTTGCCTGCCAATGAAAACACGCTTTGTCAATACACTGATTACTGGTGAAAATGTTTGCTAATACTTGTCCTTGTCTCCTCAGCCTGAGTGGATGCAGATTAACAGGGACATGCTGTTCTCTGCTGGCCTCATCTCTCAGCTCAAACTCCTCCCACCTGAGAGAGTTAGACCTGAGTAACAATGACCTGCAGGATTCAGGAGTGAAGCTGCTCTCTGCTGGACTGGGGAGTCCACACTGCAAACTGGAGAAACTGAGGTCTGTACCCCTGAGCATATTCACATGTTAAATGATGGGATTTAAATGTCTAAGTAATTGAACATCTCTGTCCTTGAAGAGGGATGTTTTGAGCATCAACATTCAACTTGAGAAATTATCTTTGGACTACAGTACATACAGTAGAGTTGACAAAATAGGGACTATCATCTCAAAGCATACATACAGACATATACAGACTGTAGGTGGTGGGTGGGTCCTTTATTGAAGGAACAAAGACACAATCAAGACTAAATACAAATGTAAATTGGGTACAAAATATACACAAAATCCCAATACACAAGAGTGCAAATAAACAAAGTGTATAAAAGTTGACTCCTTAGCATGCCTAGATGTGTAAAACATGCCCAGGTGTACATGATGAAGTATCAAGTAGTAACTAGGCTATAGCATGTTGGTAAATGTACATGTCCTGTCCAAAGAGCCTCAGCACCCTCCAAGCTGACTCAGGTCCATAGTGTCCAGCCAATCAGGAAAGGCCTTACATACATTTCTATGGATGCTGAGTATTCATTAGAGGAATTAAAAACCTGCTCATGACTAAAACATATTAGATGCAGCAGCACTCTCTCTCCTAGCTCCAGAGTGAGTCAGTCTGTTTATAATTCAGTCTGAGAGAGCAAGACAATATAGCTGTCATTCCTCCTTTTCACCACTAGTGTAGCAGTGTTTGTCAGAAGGCTGAAGTGAAGAGTGAAGTTACGCCTTTAGTCAGAAAAAATGTTTTGCCTGCCAATGAAAACACGCTTTGTCAATACACTGATTACTGGTGAAAATGTTTGCTAATACTTGTCCTTGTCTCCTCAGCCTGAGTGGATGCAGATTAACAGGGACATGCTGTTCTCTGCTGGCCTCATCGCTCAGCTATAACTCCTCCCACCTGAGAGAGTTAGACCTGAGTAACAATGACCTGCAGGATTCAGGAGTGAAGCGGCTCTCTGCTGGACTGGGGCGTCCACACTGCAAACTGGAGAAACTGAGGTCTGTATCCCTGAGCATATTCAAATGTTAAATGATGGGATTTAAATGTCTAAGTAATTGTACATCTCTGTCCTTGAAGAGGGATGTTTTGAGCCTCAACATTCAACTTGAGAAATTATCTTTGGACTACAGTACATACAGTAGAGTTGAAAAAATAGGGACTATCATCTCAAAGCATACATACAGACATATACAGACTGTAGGTGGTGGGTGGGTCCTTTATTGAAGGAACAAAGACACAATCAAGATGAAATACAAATGTAAATTGGGTACAAAATATACACAAAATCCCAATACACAAGAGTGCAAATAAACAAGGTGTATAAAAGTTGACTCCTTAGCATGCCTAGATGTGTAAAACATGCCCAGGTGTACATGATGAAGTATCAAGTAGTAACTAGGCTATAGCATGTTGGTAAATGTACATGTCCTGTCCAAAGAGCCTTAGCACCCTCCAAGCTGACTCAGGTCCATAGTGTCCAGCCAATCAGGAAAGGCCTTACATACATTTCTATGGATGCTGAGTATTCATTAGAGGATTTAAAAACCTGCTCATGACTTAAACATATTAGATGCAGCAGCACTCTCTCTCCTAGCTCCAGAATGAGTCAGTCTGTTTATAATTCAGTCTGAGAGAGGAAGACAATATAGCTGTCATTCCTCCTTTTCACCACTAGTGTAGCAGTGTTTGTCAGAAGGCTGAAGTGAAGAGTGAAGTTACGCCTTTAGTCAGAAAAAATGTTTTGCCTGCCAATGAAAACACGCTTTGTCAATACACTGATTACTGGTGAAAATGTTTGCTAATACTTGTCCTTGTCTCCTCAGCCTGAGTGGATGCAGATTAACAGGGACATGCTGTTCTCTGCTGGCCTCATCTCTCAGCTCAAACTCCTCCCACCTGAGAGAGTTAGACCTGAGTAACAATGACCTGCAGGATTCAGGAGTGAAGCTGCTCTCTGCTGGACTGGGGAGTCCACACTGCAAACTGGAGAAACTGAGGTCTGTACCCCTGAGCATATTCACATGTTAAATGATGGGATTTAAATGTCTAAGTAATTGAACATCTCTGTCCTTGAAGAGGGATGTTTTGAGCATCAACATTCAACGTGAGAAATTATCTTTGGACTACAGTACATACAGTAGAGTTGACAAAATAGGGACTATCATCTCAAAGCTTACATACAGACATATACAGACTGTAGGTGGTGGGTGGGTCCTTTATTGAAGGAACAAAGACACAATCAAGACTAAATACAAATGTAAATTGGGTACAAAATATACACAAAATCCCAATACACAAGAGTGCGAATAAACAAAGTGTATAAAAGTTGACTCCTTAGCATGCCTAGATGTGTAAAACATGCCCAGGTGTACATGATGAAGTATCAAGTAGTAAGAAGGCTATAGCATGTTGGTAAATGTACATGTCCTGTCCAAAGAGCCTTAGCACCCTCCAAGCTGACTCAGGTCCATAGTGTCCATCCAATCAGGACGCTGATTGGATGCTGAGTATTCATTAGAGCATTGGTTCCCAAACTCCATCAATGTGGGCCTCCCCTCTGAAAACAGTGACACACCCACGCCCCCCCAACCCCCCAAATTTCTCCATTTTGCAAGGCAGCGTCAGCTAGCCCATAACGTTACACAGCTAAGTTAGCTCGGTGGCACCTGCTGCTAGTTAACGTTATGACGTTTTCGCACAATATATTCATGCCTACGGGGGGAGGCTCTCTCTGCACTATCCACACATTTAGTATAATATTATAGTATCTCTCACATTATTTATTTCAATATTCTGACCTTTAAAATCCCGTTTCATTCATAAAAACCATAGACATTTAACAAATGAATAACATGTTTTCCTTCTTTTTTTTCTAACCATCCCTCCGCGCCTCCCCTGACTTTCTTTGGGGCCCCCTGGGGGAGGTGACGTGGGGGACGCCTTCGGTTCTGTTACAATCTTCAAATGGTCTTTGTTCAGTAAGCTGAGGTCGAATCAAATAGGCACTGGTAACTGGATTAAATGCAACAGGCTTTATTTGTTTGTACAATCAGTAACAGACAATTAAAACCGGTAAGCTCTCGAGAGATAATACACACGACTGATGTTTGACTGGGTCTTATATACCTTATCTGATGAGCAGTTTTGAGAACACCTGCTTTCTCACGCTATGTTGTTTCTTAGCCTGACCCGTTATCTGGTGTATAGCACCTGGCTCTTATGCTATGTAGTTTCTTGGCCTCTTGGCTCGTTAACTGATACCGTTTCAACGTTCCTTTTGGGCCACAGCTGGTTTCCCACGGGAGCCACTGCTCTCGCCCCTCCCTTACAGAACAAACCTCGTGATAGCTGCTTTTCTGGCCTACTGTCTCGTCATGAAATGCTGCTTCTGGCCTAAACTGACTCTAAGAATAGACACATATCATATAATCTGGATTAGAACAAAGGGTCAAGCTTAATTAGGCAAATTAATACACGACATTTCCCCCCTTTGTGACTATAGAGTCACAGATCAATATTCATAGATCAGAATGATTCAAAAAACATAATAACAAAGTTAAGTATAAGAGTTACCAAACTAGAGGCCAGATAAAACTTCATTCACAATGATTTATATAGTCTAAAAACAATCACATAGTAATAGTATTGGCCTCAAAATATCAAAGATACAAACTAATATGATATAGCTTACTTTTAGATGCTCATCAGTTACTTTGTAGGCAAAAAATGGTTTATTCTAGCACGCCTTCTGGCCACACTTAATGCCATTAGGCAGATTAATGATCCTCCATTGCCCAAAAACAATCACTCCTTACCATCAAGCGTTTCACTGACGGAGCCGCGCGGGTTTGATTCCTAAGAACCCACCATTGCCCGGAAACCCCAGACAGCTACGGCAACCTTTCAGCGAGAAGCCTCATAAACCACAAAGTAACTGAAGTTACAGTGCTTACATTGTAACCTCCAGTGTGAATACAAGATTAAACAGTGTAATACCAAACAGCCTTAACGGCAATCACAGTACGCTCTTAATGCATGTCATGTATTATAGTAGGCACAACATCATTGGCAGTGTTTTACTTAATGATTGACAAACTTATTGTAAACAACTTAAAAAACATTGTGCACTAAAAATGACTCATGTGTGGTGGTGGAACTGCCACGCTATAATACACATTGAATACTGAAGTGGGGTGTAGTGAGGTTACATGAATATAGTCCCACAATTACCCATTACTGGGTGATGCTCTTCAGATTGGGCCGATTTTGCCCTTCAGCCGACCATCTCTCGTCTGGATGACCCGCTTGATTGACTGGACGTCCCCCTTGATTGACTGAACGTCCCCCTTCATTGACTGAAAGCCCCCCATGATTGACTCGACCCCCTTCACCGAGGTGATGAGCTCTTTGAGGACTTCAATCACTCTGTAAGTCTCTCTGGCTGGCTGCGCTCGATAATTTTGACGTGCCTTCCCTCGGCCACGCATATAACGCACCTTTTTCTTGCCTGCTTCACCAGGGATCCTCCTAGTGAACTCGACGAACCTGGATTTTGGCAACTCGGCCAAGGCCTCTCTGACTTCCCAGGTGTCGGGAAAGTCATCCATATCCACTTCCCCTTCTGACATAAGTGCTGTGTGCACCCCATACTCAGATTCGTCATCTGTGTCAGAGTGGTGTGGAGTTGTGGGAACTGGTGAAGTGACGGGGCTTGTGGGGGTCCAGATGGGAGAGGGAGGGGTCTGAGTTGGCGCTGGGGTCTCAGATGGCGCTGGGGTCTCAGATGGCGCTGGGGTCTTCCTGAAGTCCCCCCCCCCTCTTCCCTGCAGTGCAGTGTAGTTACGAGCTCTCTGTTGAGTTGAACCGCTCCCAGCGGTCGGGACCTCCTTAGTCAGCAGTTGGTACAGGATGGACTCCGTCTCTCTTTGGCCCAGACGGGACGGGTAAGGGGCCATCCTTGATGGACCTGGTGCAGATCTCGGGCTGGTTGAACCGGTGCCACCAGCGCTCCATGTGGTTCTCCCTGTAACGGTGTAGGAATGCCTACCATACACTGCTTCTATCTGGACTGGGGGCGTTACACCAGGACCGACAGGTGCTGGTGTGTGTGGCAGGAATTCTCCCTGAACTGGGGAAAACTGACCCGTAGAACCCTGAGCTCGGGCTTGGTAATAGCTATTCTGACTCATGTCTGGCAGATATTGGCCTATACTAGGAAATGTGGGGATTGGCCAGAACTGCGGATCTTCCTGGGGAGCAAAGCTAGATGTAGAAGTGGGGTATTCTATTTTGCGCACTGGCGGCAGGTTGTGGTAGACAGCCGGTGTTAAGGATACAGTTTGGGGCCTGATCGGACTGATATCTATCTTGGGTGCTGGTAGGGGTTGGGTCTGCATGGCCTGGGACTGGACCGGCTGGCCAAAGGGCTGCTGGGGTAAGCCAACGTTGTCCCTCCAGTAGTTGCCCTGGTCCATGATTTTCTATCAAACAATTACTCAGAGTTAGATTTGCAGTCATTGGTCATACACAGAGATATCCATCATTCTGACCCATTAATCTAAGCCCACCATTGGTCGAGCTCTTCCATATTGGAATACAAATGGTCACATTCTTGTGGTTGGACTATAGCATCGTCTGATTGTAAGATTGACATTTGATCTATTTGGCTTTCTTCCTCCAACCTAGCTCTGCGCTGTTGGACCTGTACCATAAATTGACCAATGGTTATTTTTGATACCTGTTTAAACGCTAGGCTAGCAACAGGCACTACGCAACATGCTGTTATTAATATAATCAAAAGGATACAGGCTACCACTATCCCTACACCCCTCAAGACCTTGCTCCATGACAGATTTTTAAGCCAATCCCACCATTGTTCAGTTTTGGTGTTCCAGTTAGAATTAATCACATGTTCATCACGTAGTAGTTTGAGTTTGGACAAAGCCGTTGTAAGGTTCCCTCCTTCTCCAGTGTGCATAGGTATTACTGAACAGCATTCTTCACCTATTTGTTGGCATACTCCCTGATCTTCGGCTAGGAGTGTTTCAATTACAAACCTATTTTGCAGAGCCATAAGAGATACAGCATGCAGTTGTTCTCTCACACCCTCAAGCGCGCGTATGGTGTAATTAATAAACCTCTGTTGGTTGTACCACATGTAATTGATCCACCTACTGTTACGAGCGAGGTACTGCGCGTTAATTATTTGTCCATAAAACGGTACTGACCCTGCGATTTGCCCTGAAATTATCCAGGACTCGCTTATGGCTTTATGGTCATCGGGCGCACCAAACGGTTCTTGATTCCATGCTATGTAAACCTTATCATCTGTTTTCCATTTTTGGCCAATGTCTCTCTTTTTCCTCTCCCCTGATAATGTTGATGGGGCTTAAACAGTTATTTTCCCTGTTAGCATTGTGGGTGCACAGATCCCTTCCCAGCTGTTTGGAAGGTGAGTGCGAATTTGCTCATCTTTTTCACATATCCAAAACATGTCCCCTATTGGGACGGTTCCCCCAGAATAATCTGGAATTGCGTATTGTGAGATTTGCGTCTCCTCTAGCTGATAGATAACCTTTTTCCCATTTACTACTAGTTGTTGACATTGGAAATTTGCCTTCTTTGTGGTATTACATAGTTTGAGGTACTCTGTTTTGTTTCCGTTTCCACTTTTGCCGCTTGGGTACCATGTTATGTTTCTACACTGCACTAGACCCTTTCGGTCGGTTAGTTTTGGAGTTGTACGTGTGACCGTTTGTCGCAGCTTTTCTCCTCTCACTATACAGAAAGGAAATACTAGGTCCGGTGGAATTCTCACTACCGGAGGTAGAGGGTATTCTTCTTTTGACGCGGCGGATATATTTAATCTAACCGGACATACTTGTGTATCTTGGCTCCAACCGACGGTCTTTTGATTGTGGCGTCCTGCCAAAAACATGGCACATGGTGCAAAGCAATGTTCAATTTTTGGACATTCTCCTATTTGACTTCCTGGAATTGGTCTTAAACTAGGCAACCTTTTAGCATTATAGCATGCCACACATGTTTCATTACTCACTTGTCTGGCAGAGAAGTTTAGCCACTGGTAGAACATATTTGAGCCCCATTGTGTTGTTTTCACCCTGTTGATGGTGACAGCCCTACCCCCTGACACATCCCTTCTCTGCCTGTAAGTCCCAGTAAGCTTGACTACTCTCTTAGCTTTTGCCAGCATCATGATTCTCCCATTGAGTGTGTCCTCACAGTGCGCTGGCAGGCGGCAGATGACCGTAATGGTTATTGACCCTGTTGTGGGGCATTTGTCTCCTACTGCCCAACTATAGATTCTGGTTTTCTCTGAGGTTACAGTCAGTGCCAGATGTCTTGGGACAACTTTCGTGTATGTCAGATTTGTCTTTTTCCCCATGACAATTTTCCCTTGATCTGCAGCCAATACCCCTGTGGCCAGAGCACATCTTGCCAATGTCTCTTTTTCTTCCTTGGTGTATGTGTGGTTTAGGAATCTGTCAGGCATGGGTTTTTTGGTGGATTCCTGGGATGGCCTGCTGCTCTGAGGTGGGTCAACATAGTGCATTCTGTATGCCAGTATCATCAAGCATATTGCTGATATTAACATAAAGAGGCTACCCCCCAATACCCACAGGTCAACCTCATCCTGCTTTCCCTTTCTCATCCCCTGCCTGTTCTGTTTCTTCCCTGGCCTAGGTTTCGACATTATTTTTAACTCTATTTTAAGTGTCTGTCGTTCATCGTCTTTCTGGTCCACTGCTAGTGGATCGACTGCTGGTGGCGCTGTTGGTTGAAGTGCTTCCAGTTGAAGCGCTCCCATTTTCTCCTCGTCCGGCCAGTCTTTGAGATCGCCTGACTCCCTGAGGGGAGGCATCGCCTCCCCCGTCCCGGTGTTGTTCATGCTCCTGCGGGGCGGTGTCACCTGCCCCTTTCAACCCCGGAACTGTTGCTCTTCTTCTAAAGGCTTCCTGTGTCCTTTCAGGATCTTCTGCTCTGCAGCAATGATTTAGGTGGAACCAAAACTTCTTACCGTCAACTTTTACGGCTGTTCTGGTGGCTAGTCGGACTTTGAATGGTCCGTCTCGTCTGGGCTCGTTCCACTTTCTTTTGAACACCTTCACGTATACCCAGTCTCCTGGAGAGATTTTCTGCAGTTCCTCAGCGATCTCCGCCTCTCTCTCCTCTGTGGCTCCTTTCACCTGTTGGAATACAGCTTTATGGATTTGAGTTAGCTGCTGTAGGTAGCTTTTCAGCTCCCTTTCCAATTTTTCAAGAGAGGGCCCATCGATGGGGCCCCTCGTGTGCGGCACTGGCATGGGTCGACCCGTTAGCATTTCATGCGGGGTTAAGTGTGTTATTCGGTTAGTACTTGATCTCATACTCATTAGTGCTATTGGTAAAGCTTGCAACCAGTTCAGCTGGCTGTCTTGCATAATTTTTGCTATCTTTGCTTTCAGCGTGCCATTCGCACGTTCTACACTACCTTGGCTCTGTGGGTGATATACGCACCCATATCTCTGCCTGATTCCCAGCATCCTGAAAGCTATTCTGGCTATATCTGCCACAAAGGCTGAACCGTTGTCTGAACTTAATGTGTCCGGGATGCCAAACCTGGGGAATACTTCTTTACACAAAAATTTTGCCACCGATCGTGCATCTTCTCCAGCTGTTGGAACTGCTTCTATCCACCTACTAAATCTGCAAACTACTACAAGAATGTATCTCATTTTCTGTATTCGCATCGTCATGTCTACGTAATCAATCATTAAGTGCCGAAAAGGTCCATCCGGAACTGGAATATGTGCTATTGGGGCTGTAAAAGTTTTTCTAACATTTAATCTTGCACAGACGTCACATTGTGCTAAAGTTCTGTCTACCGTGGCCGCTAAATACGGTGACCACCAGTTCTCTTGTAGACATTTAATCACTTCCCCCCTTGCGCAATGGCTAATGCCATGCGCATTTCTAATAGCAAACCCAAGTAACGAGATAGGCAGCACAAAATGTCCCTGATAACTGCGCCATAGTCCTTGTAGAGGACCAGGTGAGGCTTTGTATGAAGCCCCTCTTTTGGCCCATATAGATTTCTCCTGAGGAGAAGCCCTACCTTGTGCTAATATAAGAGACGGAATGGTTACAAGTGGTTCTATGTCTTCCGCCAAGATTACAGGCCCCATCGTGATACCACTACCTGTTGCGGCTTGCCTGGCTGCTTCATCAGCCTTGTTATTGCCAATAGCAATGATTGAATTTGTTTTTAACATTTAACAATAGCTAACGCGGTGGGTAAAAGCATGGCTTCTAACAACTGTGAAATGGCATCTCCGTGAATGATGGGAGTACCGTCAGCTCTTTGAAAACCTCTCTGTTTCCATATGTTGCCGTAAATATGACAGACTCCGTACGCATAGGCTGAGTCCGTATATACGTTTAATCTCTTACCAGCAGCTAGTTTACATGCGACAGTCAGTGCCTTAATCTCTGCCAGTTGTGCAGAACATGGTTGTGCTATGTGTAAGCTCTGAATGTCTCTGAATGATTCACCATCATCTTCTAATTGAACCACACCATAACCGGCGTGATTTCCAGTAGCATCACGGAAACATGAACCATCTACAAACAAAGTAAGATCAGCTGGGATCGGTGTGTTATGTAAATCATCTCGGGCACGCATAAACGTGTTTGTTGCTAAAATGCAGTCATGTGGCGTACCATCTGTCGGCAGTACCATTCTGGTGGCCGGATTCACTGTACTACATCGCTGAATTGTCAGTTCTGGTGCAGAAAGTATTACCTCATAACCGGTGCGTCTGGCATGTGTCAGTACGAATCGTTGGCTAGTGAGTAAAGCATGTAGCTGGTGGGAGGTGTATAAAATCACTGGATGTCCCATAGTAACAGAGGAAGCTTTCTGAAACGCAAACGAGGCTACCGCTAACCCTTGATAACATGGAGGTAATCCGGCCTCAACATTATCTAATTTAGTACTATAGTATGCTATGGGCTGCTTCCCTATCGGGGTGTCCTGCATTAACACGGCATTAGCATATCCTGCTCTTTCAGCTACATACAAATGAAAAGGTTTAGAGTAAACTGGGTTTCCCAAGGCTGGTGCAGACTGCAGGTCACCTTTTAGGGCCATGAACGCCCCTTCAGCTTCTTCTGTCCACTGTAACTGACTTTTTTGGTCCTGTTGACCAGCAGCACGTATAAGAGCACGAAGTGGAGCTGTTTTAAATGCATAATCACAAATCCAGGGTCGACTGTATCCAGCCATCCCCAGAAAAGACAACAGGTGCCCTACTGTCTGTGGTTTGGGAGTTTTTATTATGGCCTCTATCTGAGATTTAGCTATGTGTCTCTTGTCACCACACAATTGTCTTCCTAGATACTCTACACTAGGCTGACAAAACTGTAACTTATCCTTACTAACTTTATGCCCTCCTTCAGCTAGTCGTGTCAGTATTGTTATAGAGTCCCTTTCACACTGCTCTTTAGTATCACTGCAGATCAGTAGATCATCTACATACTGTAATAGTGTACTTGATACATGCAGATCCTGTAAGTCTTGTGCTAACACTCTGTTAAACGCTGATGGGGAATCTGCGAATCCTTGAGGAAGTCGCGTATAGGTGAACTGCGAATTTCGATACGTAAATGCGAATAAATGTTGCGAATCTTTTTGTATTGGGACACTGAAAATGCAGAACATAAGTCTATGACTGTGTACACTTTTGTGTTCGGTGGGATGTTTGATAATAGTGTGTGCGGGTCAGGGACAACGGGTATGGGAACCTCCACAACTGAGTTGACAGCTCGCAAATCATGCACCAATCGGTAATCATTTGAATGTGGCTTCTTTATTGGAAAGATAGGTGTATTACAGGCGCTTCTTGTTTTTATTAGTACGCCTGCATTCACCAGACCTTCTATTATAGGGCCTATACCCTCCGTGGCATGTTGTTTAAGAGGATATTGTCTTTGGTATGGCAAACGTGCTCCCTCTTTTACCTTGATTAGTATGGGTTGTGCAGATTTTACTAATCCTACGTCTGTTTTGTGTTTGGACCATAAACATTGGGGCACCTGGGCCAAAAGACCCTCCTGTTCTATAGTTAACATCTGATGCACGGGCGCCTTAACTGTAACGAGAACTAGTTCTGCTGTCCCTACGTCATATATTTTTGAAGATATTCTTAAATACTGTGCATCTGGGGATACATGGATATACTTGTTGCCGGTTTTCTCCCACTCCGGTATCTGCATGGCTGTTCTAACCATAGGGCCTAGCTCATGGGACTGATATCCCTCAGATACCATTAATGTGACGTGTGGGGTGGAGTTATTCACCTGAAACCATTCTTGTAATTCTGGTGGGAGTGTAACTCCTGCTGCTGCCCCCTGGGGTCCTATATAAATGTCATTGCTAATTAGTGAATACTGCTGTTTGTTAGTAATTTCCTGAAAACACCTATCATAGTCAAACTCTGCAGGAGTTAGTTCAGTGAGATATTGAAGTGTACAGTGCAGGGGCAGTTCTGGGCTTTTAGCTTGCCCTACCTTGGTGCGTATCCACGGTTCCCATTCTATCCACCGCTGTTTCAGTGCTGATTCCTGTGGGGTAAGCTTTACCCAATAAACTACTGGGTGTTTGTCTTTGTGTATGATTACGCGACCCTGTACAATTCTACCGGGCCTGTATTTGTAATCATGATCTGTTGTCAAAGTCATCATTTCGCTTGAGTCTTTCGGACCTCCCACCCAGGGCGCAGTCCCGGGCTAGACCCCGTTCCGTCCGAGGCCCCAAGCCAGGCTCTCCTGGAATGAGAGCTCAGCCTTCTGCTTCCCGGTGTCTTCTTTTCAAAGCCCACCGATCACAGAAGCACTACTCGCCTACTAACGCATTCGCTTTTGGCTTGTAGTGGCCTGACTGTACATTGAGCCGAGCGCGGCGGCCATCTCGTGGTCTTACTGCCATCTGCGACCCGACCGGCCGGTGACCCAGTCGATAGCGATCCCAGACACCGTAGTGGTTACCAGCCACCCAGTTAGGAACCGACGGTCTGATCCTAATTCCACTTGGCTATGAATATTAGAACTTTGACCGTTTTCACCAGCCTTGCCTATTCACAGAGGTCTTCTATCTCGCCCCTCTGCTAGGTGTGGACTGTCATCCACGTACCACACAGTGCCAACCCCTTAACGGCGACACAGTGCTGACTAGACGGTACCAGAGCAGTATGTTAATTCATACTTCATCAGACACGGGGGCCTTCAGTCTTCTCCCCAGCACTATACCACGATTTAGCGTGCCCTTGGGACCTTGCGGTTCCGCTCCCGTCTGTTTCACGCTAGGTCCAGGGGTGCCCAATCCCCCTCCCTAGCGTGAGTGGTTCTTCGGGGAAGGTAATACTTAGTCCATCTTCTGCACATGTGATGTTTGCCCCTAGAGGGCACAAAATGTCTCTTCCTAACAGATTGACGGCTGATTGAGCAGCATATAGTATGGGTGCCATAACTTCTTTATCGGCTATGAGCATCGTGATTGGCTTGGTGAGGGGTACAACTTGTGTCTTCCCAGAGAAACCTACTGTTCTTATTGATGAGCTAGAAAGGGGCAATTTACATCCGTCACTTCCAATACACGAATATGTTGCCCCTGTATCTACCATGAATGTGTGGTGTTTACCAAGTATTGTTACTGGTATATTGGGCTCGTCATGCGGTTTTAACGAGATAATTGGTGTCATGGTGTTCCCCTCCGGTTTCTCTAGGCACCCCTAATCCCAGTCTGCCGCAGGGCCTAACCATGGATTTGCTGGGCAGTTTCTTCTGAAATGGCCCATTTCCCCACACTGCCAGCATTCTCTTGACGGTCTTTGGGGTTCTTCTGCCATATTTGGTGTTGACTGCGGGCGTCTGGTTTGTTGTTGACGCTGTTCACCTTGTTGCTCTTCTGCCTGTGGATTTTGCTGTTGTCTTTGGGGTGCATAGTTTCGTTGGCCGTACCGTTGCTGTTGGCCTCCTCTCCATCCTCCGCGTCCTCGCTGCATTGGCCTGCCTCGGCCTCCCAGATCCTCGCGACGGTATTCTGCTGCTGGGTTGACATGCACGTGGATGGGAGGATATGCAGATTGAGTTGTGGGAGGACCGCGTGGCATCGTCTGAGTGGGGGGTCCTGGACCTATTTGTGGTTGAGTTAGAACTTGGGATATGACTGGGGCCTGAGTGAGGGTTTCTTCAGTCCCCGCCATCAGTGGGGACTGAGCCTTTGCTTTTTCTTTCTTTTGTTTCTGAGTTAGCTCTCCCAGTTGCAGTGCTGTGAGTTTGTTGGCCAACACTTTGCTCAGTTCTTCTACATCTTGCTTTTCTTTTCTGTACATGTCCACATGATGGACGATGTGTTCTGAGAATAGTGGCCACTCCATCTTCGCCAGTCCTACTACTCCATCCAATTTCCTCTGTACTTCGCCTGGCATGGCCTTTTTAACCATCAGTTTGAATAGGCTCTGACAGGTGCTGTTAGCGTTCCAAGCACTCCCTGTCTCGTCAAGCCATTTTCGCTGGAAGTCATGTAGGAACTTGGTTGGACATTCGCCATCTTTCAGCTTCTCTCCTTCGAGCTTGGTTGGATCCATCTTCTCTGGATATTTCTTTCTGAGCTCTGCCCATACCATGGTGCGATGTCCTCCGAACCCCACTCCGTTGTAGGTGGCTCCGGCCATTACTCCTGGTAGTTGGGCTCCTTCGAAGATCTCGTCCGTGGCTTGTTTTCCAGCCACGTTCATCAGTAATGCCTTAATGTCCCCCAGGGCCAAAGTTACTCCTGCTGTACTTTCTTCTAACGCTGTTATCCATTTATTTGCCCCTTCCGTGACGTTCGGTAGTCGTGCGACCAGACCTATCAGATCCATGAATCCCCATGGTACGTATGCAGGAGCCTGTCCGGGTCCTTTGATTACTAGTGGGCAAATTCTCTCAGTCGACCACTGTGTTTCGATTTGCGGGTCACTCTCTCCCCTTCTTATGAGCCGTAGTCCTGGGTTTCTCTCCCAGCTTGAACTCCTAGTTCCTTCCGTTCTCCTACTCCGGGGCTTGAGTACTCTCTGACGCTCTTCCTCTTCAGAGTCAAACTGTGGCTGTTCTGTTGGGCGCAATGGCTTCATGATGCCTGTCAGGCTTACTTCCATTTCTCCACGATGGTCGGGATGCTTCTTTTTTCCTGAACGAGGTCTGTGGAAGCTTGTGGTCGGGGATGACGGTGTGAACAGTTCTTCCAACTCGTCACAATTCCTTTCAGCTACTTGTATTCGTCTTGCGTGATCTAAAAGGAGTTCTTGTACCTTGTTTATGTTAATCGTCTGTCTGTCATTTGCTGGTATCCCCGTTGAGCTCTCCAGGTACAGGGCATCTCGATCTTCCTGTTGACTTGATGGTGGTATGTGGTTTACCTCATCTTGGTCATTTCGTCTTTGTCCAGTGGGGGTCGTGTTTGGCGGACCGGGCCCCAGACTGCTTTCTGGACGTCGTGATGAGGTCTTTGGTGGAGCTTGTTGAGACTCCCTCCTTCTCTCTCTCTGGTGTTGTTGCTGTTCTTCTTCTTGTAGCAATCTATACAACCGTCTATCTTCTTCCTCCTCGGGTCTTTCTCTCTCAGTTCTTTGGTGGGTGGATGCAGCCGCTGTCGTTGGTTCTGCTGGAGCAGGCGCAGGTTCTCTTATTGTCAGGACGAAGTCCCCTTTGATTGCACAATTCAATTCTTCTCTGGCCTTGTCTTCTCCCGCTGGTATCACTGGATAGAGCCCTGCTCTGAATGGGTTTGGGCGGCCGAATGGGTTCAGTCTGCCTGGATACGGGGGAGGGTCGATGTACGCCGTGGGAGCCGTGGGGGTCGTGGGAGTTGTTGCTGGACTCCCTTTTTTATTGTTGTCTTCTGCTTTTGGTGTGGTATTGGCTGTCATTTCTTGCTTGACTGCCTCCATCTTTTTTACTCCTCCCTCCATCCTGAACCATTGTAGCACCTCCCTTTCTTTGGATCTTTTACCTGTCCTTTTGTCACTGTTATCTTTTGCCTTGTGGTGTTTTATGTTTTGCGCCATCTCGTCACAAATTGCCACTATATAGGTACCACCTTTCGGCCACGCTGGATTTCTCGCATGCCATTTCCGCATGTATTTTAGAATTTGTTTTTTGTGTGTCGGGTGCTTTGTCACCACTAGCTCGACTGGGGTTGTTCCCTTGTTGCCCCTGTCCTTCCCAATCACTGTTCCTTGGCTCGCCCCCATGTATCCCTGTCTCGCTTGATTAGCTAGGGATCTAGGGATTTCTGCTACTCCTGGTTCGTTTGTTCTAATTAGCACTATTATCTTTCCTACTGTTACCCCTACTTTAACCTTTGGGATCTGGTGTGGGTTGTATTCTAATTTAGTTGATCCGTCTCGCTGTGGTGTTTGCTTTATGTATACAAACTTGCCTGTATCCCACTTGACTCGCCTGGGGGTGATTGTAATACAGATCCGTGGATCTATTGCCTCCCGGTATATTCCTCCTAATAAGAAACCTTCTGGTAACCTAAAAAATGACCTTAGAGAAACCTCGGCCTCTGATCCTGGGTTATCACACAATTGACTTAAAACTTGGTTTAAGCTTAGGGGATCCCACAGTCCCCTCAATAACTGCCTCCAAGGTGCAGTTGGAAATTCTTCTTCTACTTGTGTTAAATTGAGAAACTTAGTTATACGCCAAAGTTTTAATCTAACATCGTCTTCTGTTTGCCACACTTCGAAACCGTCTTCGTCTATGTAGGTGCGTTCTAACCAAAAATGTGTTATGCCTTTGGTTTCTGGGTCACCTTCAGTGGTATGATCTGTGTTAAATATCTCGTCACCGTCTACGTTCTCATCCATAAATGTGCCTTATATCGACTTGTACTGAGATGCCACCACGCCTCGTTATTGTTCGCTCTATATGAACACAAGTGTGTGGAGGACAAACAGGTACGCCCCTTTCTGTCTGGTAAAAGCGTGTTGTAGTTGCCAGAGTCTGTATGTTTTCGTGGATGGTTGTGTTCGTGGTTATTGATACCTCTGGATGTATACACACAATTCTCTGAGTGGTTCCTCTTATGAGTCTCCGTTCTGGTGAAAATACAATATACGTAATTGAACCTGTGTCGGGGCTGTCACAAACCAAGCCGTGTATGGCCGCGACAAAGGAGGGGGACGCACACCAAACCAAGGATTAACAATAAGGTTTAATTAAACTAAGCTCAAACAAGACATAAAGTACATAAATCAAACATGGGATGTGCGGTCAGTTATCAGTGGTGTAAGTGAGTGCATGAGTGAGTGAAGGGTGTATGAATGCACACACAGGCAGGCAAATGGGGTAGGCGGGGCCGTCACAGGGCCCCTTTAAAAATAAATGGGATATCTATACTGTACGTATGTGTCCGTGATTGTGTGGGTATGTGTGTGTGAGGAGAAAGTTTGTGTGTGTGTGTGTGTGTGTGAGGAGAGAGTTTGTGTGTGTGTTTGTGTGTGTGTGTGAGGGAGTGTGTGTGTGTGTGTGTGTGTGAGAGAGAGAGAGAGAGAGAGAGAATGAGTGTGTGTGTGTGTGTGTGTGTGTGTGTGTGTGTGTGTGTGTATGTGTTTAAAGTGTTGTGTGTGCGTGTGGGAGTGTGTGGGTGTGGTGTGTGGGTGTGAGTTTGTGTGTGTGTGTGTGTGTTGTGTGAGGGAGTGTGTGTGTGTGTGTGTGTGAGAGAGGGAGAGTGAGTGTGTGTGTGTGTGTGTGAGAGAGGGAGAGTGAGTGTGTGTGTGTGTGTGTGAGAGTTAGAGAGAGAGAATGAGTGTGTGTGTGTGTGTGTATGTGTTTAATGTGTTGTGTGGGTGTGAGAGAGTGTGTGTGTGTGTGAGGAGAGAGTTTGTATGTGTGTGTGTGTGTGTGTGTGTGTGTGAGGGAGTGTGTGTGTGTGTGTGTGTGTGTGTGAGGAGTGTGTGTGCGTGGGTGTGAGAGAGTATGTGTGTGTGTGTGAGGAGAGAGTTTGTATGTGTGTGTGTGTGTGTGTGTGTGGAGAGAGAGAGAGAGAATGAGTGGGTGTGTGTGTATGTGTTTAATGTGTTGTGTGTGCGTGGGTGTGAGAGAGTGTGTGTGTGTGTGTGAGGAGAGAGTTTGTATGTGTGTGTGTGTGTGTGTGTGTGTGAGGGAGTGTGTGTGTGTGTGTGTGAGGAGAGAGTTTGTATGTGTGTGTGTGTGTGTGTGTGTGAGGGAGTGTGTGTGTGTGTGTGTGAGGAGAGAGTTTGTGTGTGCGTGTATGTGTGTGTGTGAGGGAGTGTGTGTGTGTGTGTGTGTGAGGAGTGTGTGTGCGTGGGTGTGAGAGAGTATGTGTGTGTGTGTGAGGAGAGAGTTTGTATGTGTGTGTGTGTGTGTGTGTGTGAGGAGTGTGTGTGTGTGTGTGTGTGAGGAGAGAGTTTGTGTGTGTGTGTATGTGTGTGTGAGGGAGTGTGTGTGTGTGTGTGTGAGAGAGGGAGAGTGAGAGAGAGAGAGAGAGAGAGAGAGAGAGAGAGAGAGAGAGAGAGAGAGAATGAGTGTGTGTGTGTGTGTGTGGTTCGTGTGAGAGAGAGAGAGAGAGAGAGAGAGAGAGAGATTGTGTGTGTGTGTGTGTGTGTGTGTGTGGTTCGTGTGAGAGAGAGAGAGAGAGAGAGAGTGAGAGAGAGAGAGAGAGAGAGAGAGAGAGAGAGTGATTGCGTGTGTGTGTGTGTGTGTGTGTGTGTGTGTGTGTGTGTTTTAAGGGAGAAAAATACTTGAACAATGCTTTTAACCACGCGTATATATATTTGCAACCAGCTGACCCTTATGCTTTGCTAAAAACCCAAACTTTTAATACAGTGTTTTACCACGATGTGCCAGCACTGTCTTGTAATCTTAAACACTACACTTATTTTATAAAAGTAAGTAAATGACGTCTCTTAACGTCTCTGAGCTAGCCGGGCCGTTCTACCAGCTCACTCTTCAAAAGCTTCTTCGCTCTCTCTTTCTGGGCCTCTGTCCAACCACCGGGCCTTATCTAAATTTGGCGTCACTCCCAGACACCACTCCTTATCTGGTGACGTTCACTTTTAACTCTGTTAATTGTCTTGAGCTAAAAATACCTCACTTAATGCTTACAAAATATAGAATACTTATAATATACTACAGTTCTAAGATGCACACATTGATATCTACAGCTGTATAATACAAAAATTACCTTGAATTAGGTCTTGAAAATCGTCTCACTCATGACAAGGCGGTCATTAATAACTAATGCATTAATTACCCTGAAGTAGGTCTTGACAATCCTCTCACTCCTGACGAGGCAATCTTTAATGATAGCTTATCTACAAAATGGCCAAAAAAATGCCTCTCTGGGCTGCGCACTCGCTTTTCACTCAGCGATGTATGCCTCTCTCTGGGCAGCGCTTAATCGCTTTTCACTCAGCGATGTACAGCATTCTTTACTGCTTTCTTCTCGAGGAATCACATGTAAATAGCCTACCGTAATAGGAGCGCTTTTTCTCTGCTGCTTAGTACTAAAAAGAAATAGTCTACCGTACCTGGGAGCGCTTTTTCTCTGCAACACTTTATCTCTGAACTGCTTACAGTTCCCTGTTTTCTAGGTAAGGTGAGGCTAAAAAACTACGCATACATTAGTTTTAGGGCATGCACATTTTCTCTCATAATTAGTCATTCATTCTTCTCCGCACCATGGTGTTTAAAGATAGGAAAAGACAGACATATATATTGCATTAAATCATCAACAGTGCCTGTATGGATTAGAAATTGGTAAAACTGTACTACTCCTTTAATATATTTATCTAGGTTCTTTAGAGAAAGGCGGGAGTATCTGTCACCTGGGCGTACCTGATCACTCAGTCACACATATAAAATTGGCAGAATTTGAAATGGCTCTGCTTACCTTTTATTTAGACGCGTTTGTGTGCTGAAGCGAAGCAGGACCCCGGTGTGTCAGACCTCGATGCCGTCTCTCCTGGCTTTGGCTCGCCACTTGACGTGGGGGACGCCTTCGGTTCTGTTACAATCTTCAAATGGTCTTTGTTCAGTAAGCTGAGGTCGAATCAAACAGGCACTGGTAACTGGATTAAATGCAACAGGCTTTATTTGTTTGTACAATCAGTAACAGACAATTAAAACCGGTAAGCTCTCGAGAGATAATACACACGACTGATGTTTGACTGGGTCTTATATACCTTATCTGATGAGCAGTTTTGAGAACACCTGCTTTCTCACGCTATGTTGTTTCTTAGCCTGACCCGTTATCTGGTGTATAGCACCTGGCTCTTATGCTTTGTAGTTTCTTGGCCTCTTGGCTCGTTAACTGATACCGTTTCAACGTTCCTTTTGGGCCACAGCTGGTTTCCCACGGGAGCCACTGCTCTCGCCCCTCCCTTACAGAACAAACCTCGTGATAGCTGCTTTTCTGGCCTACTGTCTCGTCATGAAATGCTGCTTCTGGCCTAAACTGACTCTAAGAATAGACACATATCATATAATCTGGATTAGAACAAAGGGTCAAGCTTAATTAGGCAAATTAATACACGACAGAGGCCCGCCTCACAGTTTGGGAATGCCTGCATTAGAGGAATTAAAAACCTGCTCATGACTAAAACATATTAGATGCAGCAGCACTCTCTCTCCTAGCTCCAGAATGAGTCAGTCTGTTTATAATTCAGTCTGAGAGAGCAAGACAATATAGCTGTCATTCCTCCTTTTCACCACTAGTGTAGCAGTGTTTGTCAGAAGGCTGAAGTGAAGAGTGAAGTTACGCCTTTAGTCAGAAAAAATGTTTTGCCTGCCAATGCAAACACGCTTTGTCAATACACTGATTACTGGTGAAAATGTTTGCTAATACTTGTCCTTGTCTCCTCAGGCTGAGTGGATGCAGATTAACAGAGACATGCTGTTCTCTGCTGGCCTCATCACTCAGCTCAAACTCCTCCCACCTGAGAGAGTTAGACCTGAGTAACAATGACCTGCAGGATTCAGGAGTGAAGCTGCTCTCTGCTGGACTGGGGAGTCCACACTGCAAACTGGAGAAACTGAGGTCTGTATCCCTGACCATATTCACATGTTAAATGATGGGATTTAAATGTCTAAGTAATTGTACATATCTGTCCTTGAAGAGGGATGTTTTGAGCATCAACATTCAACTTGAGAAATTATCTTTGGACTACAGTACATACAGTAGAGTTGACAAAATAGGGACTATCATCTCAAAGCATACATACAGACATATACAGACTGTAGGTGGTGGGTGGGTCCTTTATTGAAGGAACAAAGACACAATCAAGATGAAATACAAATGTAAATTGGGTACAAAATATACACAAAATCCCAATACACAAGAGTGCAAATAAACAAGGTGTATAAAAGTTGACTCCTTAGCATGCCTAGATGTGTAAAACATGCCCAGGTGTACATGATGAAGTATCAAGTAGTAAGTAGGCTATAGCATGTTGGTAAATGTACATGTCCTGTCCAAAGAGCCTTAGCACCCTCCAAGCTGACTCAGGTCCATAGTGTCCATCCAATCAGGATGCTGATTGGATGCTGAGTATTCATTAGAGCATGGGTTCCCAAACTCCATCAATGTGGGCCTCCCCTCTGAAAACAGTGACACACCCACGCCCCCCCAACCCCCCAAATTTCTCCATTTTGCAAGGCAGCGTCAGCTAGCCCATAACGTTACACAGCTAAGTTAGCTCGGTGGCACCTGCTGCTAGTTAACGTTATGACGTTTTCACACAATATATTCATGCCTACGGGGGGAGGCTCTCTCTGCACTATCCACACATTTAGTAAAATATTATAGTATCTCTCACATTATTTATTTCAATCTTCTGACCTTTAAAATCCCGTTTCATTCATAAAAACCATAGACATTTAAAAAATGAATAACATGTTTTTCCTTCTTTTTTTTCTAACCATCCCTCTGCGCCTCCCCTGACTTTCTTTGGGGCCCCCTAGGGGGAGGCCCGCCTCACAGTTTGGGAATGCCTGCATTAGAGGAATTAAAAACCTGCTCATGACTAAAACATATTAGATGCAGCAGCACTCTCTCTCCTAGCTCCAGAATGAGTCAGTCTGTTTATAATTCAGTCTGAGAGAGCAAGACAATATAGCTGTCATTCCTCCTTTTCACCACTAGTGTAGCAGTGTTTGTCAGAAGGCTGAAGTGAAGAGTGAAGTTACGCCTTTAGTCAGAAAAAATGTTTTGCCTGCCAATGAAAACACGCTTTGTCAATACACTGATTACTGGTGAAAATGTTTGCTAATACTTGTCCTTGTCTCCTCAGCCTGAGTGGATGCAGATTAACAGGGACATGCTGTTCTCTGCTGGCCTCATCTCTCAGCTCAAACTCCTCCCACCTGAGAGAGTTAGACCTGAGTAACAATGACCTGCAGGATTCAGGAGTGAAGCTGCTCTCTGCTGGACTGGGGAGTCCACACTGCAAACTGGAGAAACTGAGGTCTGTATCCCTGACCATATTCACATGTTAAATGATGGGATTTAAATGTCTAAGTAATTGTACATATCTGTCCTTGAAGAGGGATGTTTTGAGCATCAACATTCAACTTGAGAAATTATCTTTGGACTACAGTACATACAGTAGAGTTGACAAAATAGGGACTATCATCTCAAAGCATACATACAGACATATACAGACTGTAGGTGGTGGGTGGGTCCTTTATTGAAGGAACAAAGACACAATCAAGATGAAATACAAATGTAAATTGGGTACAAAATATACACAAAATCCCAATACACAAGAGTGCAAATAAACAAGGTGTATAAAAGTTGACTCCTTAGCATGCCTAGATGTGTAAAACATGCCCAGGTGTACATGATGAAGTATCAAGTAGTAAGTAGGCTATAGCATGTTGGTAAATGTACATGTCCTGTCCAAAGAGCCTTAGCACCCTCCAAGCTGACTCAGGTCCATAGTGTCCATCCAATCAGGACGCTGATTGGATGCTGAGTATTCATTAGAGCATGGGTTCCCAAACTCCATCAATGTGGGCCTCCCCTCTGAAAACAGTGACACACCCACGCCCCCCCAACCCCCCAAATTTCTCCATTTTGCAAGGCAGCGTCAGCTAGCCCATAACGTTACACAGCTAAGTTAGCTCGGTGGCACCTGCTGCTAGTTAACGTTATGACGTTTTCACACAATATATTCATGCCTACGGGGGGAGGCTCTCTCTGCACTATCCACACATTTAGTAAAATATTATAGTATCTCTCACATTATTTATTTCAATCTTCTGACCTTTAAAATCCCGTTTCATTCATAAAAACCATAGACATTTAAAAAATGAATGACATGTTTTTCCTTCTTTTTTTTCTAACCATCCCTCTGCGCCTCCCCTGACTTTCTTTGGGGCCCCCTAGGGGGAGGCCCGCCTCACAGTTTGGGAATGCCTGCATTAGAGGAATTAAAAACCTGCTCATGACTAAAACATATTAGATGCAGCAGCACTCTCTCTCCTAGCTCCAGAATGAGTCAGTCTGTTTATAATTCAGTCTGAGAGAGCAAGACAATATAGCTGTCATTCCTCCTTTTCACCACTAGTGTAGCAGTGTTTGTCAGAAGGCTGAAGTGAAGAGTGAAGTTACGCCTTTAGTCAGAAAAAATGTTTTGCCTGCCAATGAAAACACGCTTTGTCAATACACTGATTACTGGTGAAAATGTTTGCTAATACTTGTCCTTGTCTCCTCAGCCTGAGTGGATGCAGATTAACAGGGACATGCTGTTCTCTGCTGGCCTCATCTCTCAGCTCAAACTCCTCCCACCTGAGAGAGTTAGACCTGAGTAACAATGACCTGCAGGATTCAGGAGTGAAGCTGCTCTCTGCTGGACTGGGGAGTCCACACTGCAAACTGGAGAAACTGAGGTCTGTACCCCTGAGCATATTCACATGTTAAATGATGGGATTTAAATGTCTAAGTAATTGTACATCTCTGTCCTTGAAGAGGGATGTTTTGAGCATCAACATTCCACTTGAGAAATTATCTTTGGACTACAGTACATACAGTAGAGTTGACAAAATAGGGACTATCATCTCAATGCATACATACAGACATATACAGACTGTAGGTGGTGGGTGGGTCATTTATTGAAGGAACAAAGACACAATCAAGACTAAATACAAATGTAGATTAGGAACAAGACAGGGGCGCTGCTAGGATCCCAAATCATTAGGGCAGGGGTGGCCAACCAGTCAGAGACTAAGAGACACAACAATGACTGTGGTACCACCAAGAGCCACACCATATATACCAGCGTTTCTCAACCTTTCTTTCAGTCACCGCACCCTTCATACGTACTTAAAATCCCAAGGCACCCTAGTCCATTAAATATACATTTAGGCTAGGCTGGACTGGGTTAGGCTGGACTGGGCTGGGTTAGGCTGGACTGGACTGGGCTGGGTTAGGCTGGACTGGACTGGGTTAGGCTGGACTGGACTGGGTTAGGCTGGGCTGAGATGGGCTGGCCAAGGTGAAAGCAGATGGAAGATTGGGGCAGTGTGTTATTTCTTGTCTAGGCTAGCACTCATTTACTCACTCTCACTCACTCACTCACTCACTCACTCACTCACTCACTCACTCACTCACTCACTCACTCTCTCTCTCTCTCCCCCTCACTCACTCACTCACTCACTCTCTCTCTACCCATGTTTGTCTGTCTGTCTCTCACTCACTCACTCACTCACTCACTCACTCTCTCTCTCTCTCTCTCTCTCTCTCTCTCTCTCTCTCTCTCTCTCACTCACTCTCTACCCATGTCTGTCTCTCACTCACTCTCTCTCTCACTCACTCACTCACTCACTCACTCACTTACTCTCTCTCTCTCTCTCTCACTCTCTCTCTCCCCCTCTCCCCCTCACTCACTCACTCACTCACTCACTCACTCACTCACTCACTCACTCACTCACACTCTCTCTCTCTCTCTCTCTCTCTCTCTCTCTAACTCTCTCTCTCACTCACTCTCTACCCATGTCTGTCTCTCACTCACTCACTCACTCACTCTCTCTCTCTCTCTCTCACTCTCTCTCTCTCTCTCTCTCTCTCTCACTCACTCACTCACTCACTCACTCACTCACTCACTCACTCACTCACTCTCTCTACCCATGTCTCCAGAAAATAGTCTGCAGAAGTCTTACTCAATAACAACATTATATGCTTATTCTACATAAACAAATACACTTAAAACGATTACATTAATAAACGTGTCATATTTTTGTCATACACAGATGTGCAATGATGATTGCTGGGAAATACTGTATGTTCTTGTCCAATGTTAAGTCTCTATTTGATCAGACACAAGACAGTATGGTACACTAGGCGCAAAAGGTGAACTGTTGACGGGGCGGCTGTAGCTCAGTTGGTAGAGCGGGTCGTTCAATGATCGAAGGGTCAGTGGTTCGAATCCCATCTCCGACTGTCCACATGTCGAAGTGTCCTTGAGCAAGACACCTAACCCCAAATTGCTCCCAATGAGCAGACTAGCACCTTGCATGGCAGCTAACCCCATTGGTGTGTGTGTGTGAATGGGTGAATGAGAGGCCATTGTAAAGCGCTTTGAGTGCCGCTAAGGTGGAAAAGTGCTATATAAGTGCAGTCCATTTACTATTTGAACCTCAATTGATTGACAAACATTCAAAAATGTGAACCTCAATTGATTGACATTAAGTCCAAACAATAACATTAGGCTATTGTTAGATGTACTGTACATTTCACGACTTTATATATACATTATGGTAGGCTTAATTTTCAGAGTCCAAGAGTTGAATATTAAGGACATTGTCTTCAATTTTGCTCAATGCAAGAATAGTGGAATGCCATTCAAATAGGTGAGTAATGTTAGCCTACAAGTGTTTCTCAAGGGGATTTGGGGTAGGCCGTGCCCCTGCAGGTTGTTATCATGGAGTGAGGTCGCTGCTCAGCGCCTGTTTCATTGTGTAGCCAACGTGTTTTTCAGATGTTTTTAAGAATATTAGCTAAGATCAGCTAATGAAGGCATCTCTGTTGTGTGAAGCCGACAGCAACAAGCCCTGGTTAAACTGAGTGCAGAAAGTTTATGGATGTCAATAGTAAACTTATCGTTAGCTCTTATCCACAGCTCAACTATTTACAGTAGTTTATAGGCGAGTTATCCAGAGTAGCAACTTCCTTGCTGATGTGTTGTTGTTTTTGCCTAAACCTTCCCAGCCATAGTTATGTAAAGTTGACTTGATTTGATTGAGCCTCTGTTTGTTACTGCGTGAGCGCATGGTTCTGATAGCTTTCTGACCTCCACTTCGCCAGTACAATAGCCAACGTAGGCTAGCTAATTCAACAGCACACTGTTGTTAAAATGTGTATAGACTACAGTGTGTGTGTGTGTGTGTGCTTCAAGTAGTGTGCACTAATAGGGTTCATCATAATAAGCTCACTCTGGGGCCATCATAACTACATTATGCCACTGGCCTCATCATATCACATCATATCCCTTGATAATAGAGTGTGCTACGAAGGACGCACAAATGGGCAATTATTTTTCTTTCTTTCAAAATTATTTTTATTGATTTTTAGCAAAAGGACAAAAACACGAAACCCTACTCACCCACTTTCCTGCCCACATATCCAAACCCTGACAAAGCACTTAACAATACTGAAAGCAGGGATGTAGTAAATAAATGAATGATAAACTGTAAATAAAGATGAGACAGACACACAAAACCAAACAGTACAGAAAAGGGAAGGGGGGTAGATGAGGTAGAGGGGGGGGGGGGGGGTCAGCATCTAGTCATCTGGGGGGATAGTAGTATTGTTCAAATAGTCAATAAAGGGCTTCCACGTCTTGTCAGATGAAAGTTTGGAGTTAGTGATTGAGATTCTTATCTTCTCCAGCGTTATGTGATTAAGAACCTCTTTCAACCAGCTACTGTGTGAGGGGGGGGGCGGGGGTGTTTCCATTTGAATAGGATGAGACGTCTAGCTAGCAAGGAGGTGAGAGCCAGCACTCGCTGCTTTGCTGATGAGAGAGTGGGTGTTATTTGGTAGAGATCCCAAATATGGCAGTGAGTGGGTCGGGTCTGAGGTCTGTGTCGAGTACTGAGTGTACCGTAAATTTCGCACCAGAAATCTGTCAACTCATGGCAGGATCAGAACGTGTGTGTGTGATTAGCAGGTGATTGCTTGCACCCATTACAGGTGTCATCAGTCTCTGGGTATATTTTTGCCAGTCTGGCGTTCGTGTAATGCACTCTAAAGATAACTTTGAACAGACAATTATTTAACACACAAACTCCAAATGTGCTCTCCCTGGCTCAGAAACAGCCTATCATATCCCTTGATAATAATAACATTGTTAAAGTACTGGTGTGTTTGTGTAACATTGTTTAAGTATCGGTTATAGTGTGTGTGTGTGTGTGTGTGTGTGTGTGTGTGTTGGTGTGTAGTCGGGGGTGAAAGGTTGCAGGGTAGTCAAGGGAAAAGGGACAGGCTGGAGATTCTGGGTGAGCTGGATTGAGATGATCCATGATCCACTGTCCATTATCCATGGGTCTGATTCAGGGTCCATCGTTCATAGTCTTGGCATGAGGGGATGATGGTGGGAAGCTGCTGAGACAAAGCCTGTGTTTAAAACAGCTGGAATAGCTGGGTGAGCTGGACTCCCAGCTGTACAGCACACTCCTTCAGAACCCTGCCTCTGAACCTGTCTGCTCCAGGGGACTGCATAGACAGGACATCTCTCCTTATACATCATGTGTTCATTGCAAATGAAGCAGTTTGGTGATCTTCATCATCATCATCATCTCCCTACAGACTGAATGGATGCAGACTAACAGAGAAATGCTGCCAGAGCTTTTTAAACCAGAGTTTCTCATCTTTGGAATGAGACTCTTATGAATGACATGATGGGAGATATTATGAACTGTTACAATCATAGCAGATGATCAGCTGAATGTTCCCACTAGAAACAGCTAAACTACAGTAACTACAGATAAACTACAGTGTAAACCTACCTGAACTCTCATGAGGAGTTTCATTGGTTGGATTGGAATGTCTCAGTACTACAGAGACCAGGCTTTTCCATTTCTATAATAAACCTGGAGTCTCAGAGCATTCTTATTTAGCATGGGTTACAAGGAAGAGAAAGCATATCAAAAATATTGACTGACAAAAAAAGATCACTTTGTATTCAAGAATCTGACAATGTGTGAACCAGGGCAGATCCAATGTTCAAATATTTGTCTGTAGGAAGATGGAATATAATCCTTCAACTCTCTCTTTTCACCAGCAGAGGGTAGTAATGTGTTTGTATCGATCTGTTTCTACAGTCTGTCGGGCTGCCTGGTCACAGAAGAAGGCTGTGTCTCTCTAGCCTCAGCTATGAGGTCAAACCCCGCCCACCTGAGAGAGCTGGACCTGAGCTACAATCACCCAGGAGACTCAGGAGTGAAGCTGCTCTCTGCTGGACTGGAGGATCCACACTGGAGACTGGAGAAACTCAAGTAAGAGGAGAGTTTTAAATCAAGTGGAAGAGAATCACCCAGTGTCTCTTATGTAGCCCCCCTCTCTGAACTAGATGGTCTCAACTTTCACAGCCTACGAGTCTCTTGACAGAACAGACACAAATCACCCTATAACCAGAAGGGCACTTTGAGAGTGCAGACCTCCACCCATGATGCATGTTGTCAGCATGTGCAGTAGCATTAGAGAACCTAGAGGAGACGAATGCCAACAATATACTGGTGGTGCATCAGCTGGGGTTGGTCCAACAGGTGCTCTTCAGCTCTGCTCTCTGATGTATTTCAGCTACCTAGATAGCTACATATGACAGGACCAACAGCAGTCATCTGGCTAGCTATGAGCATAACTAGCTAATTCAAAGCAGTTGAGCTTTGCCTTCATGCCATGATTCAATTATTTTGGTCCTAATACCCGCAGAAAATACAGGGATAAACAGCCATGGATGTATTAAACATGGCAAAGTACCCGTAGGTGCTGGTCTGGTCTCTCTGGCATGGTCAACAAAAGTGAAAAATTATTTTTCAATGAATTTGGATCCTCCCCGTGATTCAGATCCGCTCTCTCTAATTGAATGGGTTCTTCCTTGGCTCATGCTACAGTCACCCTTCCACGGGAAAATAGGTCTGGTAGTTTTTATATAATCCTGCAATCTACCTGTAACTAACAAACACATAAAGCCCAAAACTGGTGACGTCTCATTGCATCATCCTCATCATTCCTCTGCTTATTCCTACAGTGTGGATCATGGTGGAGAGATCAGGATCCGACCTGGACTTGGAAAATGTGAGTATTGACATTGACATTGATTATTCATGTATCTTAACTGAAGCTGAGTTCACCACCATTATCTACTTGGGCCTAGAAAACAGGGGTCATATAAAATACAATACAATCTGTCACAACTGTTCAAACACCTAAGAGCTGCTTACACTTGAACTATATTCATAGTGATGGGTACATACGCACACACACACACACACACACACACACACACATGCTGCACACACAGCACACACACATACACGCACACACACACACTCACGCACGCACACACACACAGCACACACACATACACACACATATGCACACGCACACACGCACACACGCACACATACACACACACACAGCACACACACGCACACACATATGCGCACGCACACATACAAACACACACACACACACACGCACATATATGTACACACACACACACACACACACACACACACACTCATAATTGTTGGATGAGCACCACGTCATGTCCAGTCCCTGATCAGAATCCGGTGAGAGGAGAGGTTTTTAGAGCCCTCTTAAGTGGTAATGACGGGGATCTGCTCCCACTAAGCTTTTGTATCAGTGTTGGATCCTCTGAGGCTGTTGTTGGTATCCATAGAGTACAGGTGGATGGAATGATGTTAATACTCTGCTCATTTGTTCTGAGGAAGTTGGTGATAATCTCACTCTTCTAATGGTGCTAATGTTTCCATAACAGTGCTTTTCAGTGGCGTGTGGTGCGAGTAGCCAAGGGAGGCAGTGCCTCCTCCCAAATCTTAGGTGAAACAAATAATTGATAAAGCAAGATTAAAATAAGAAAAACTGTAAGAAATATATCTACATTTAACATTCATGGATTACCCAAAACATTTTATCCTGGACAGTAGTGTTGCACGATATACCGGTACGGAACGGTCTACCGCGGTGCCAAAACGTCACGGTGCCAACTATACTATAAGCTCTATACAACGGTACTACCGTGGAATACGCTACTACCGTTGAACACGGCAGGGGGACAATGTTACCTCTGTTCCCAAATTCACTGGTTTCTGCTATTGAGAAGACTGGCTCGCGACACCATATATGTATTATATATACGTATTATAACTGTCTATGCGCGACACCATTGTGGAGCTCCCAATTTGTTGGCTCGCGCACACATCTCCGCAGTCACTCGCGACACCGTTGTGACAGCTCCCAATGTGTTGGCTCGCGCACACATGCAATATTGACGTTATCTGTATGTCTGGGCGCAAGCCAGTTTTCAGTAGGCTATCGTAACGGCAGAAGTGTTCCCTAGCTCCGGGTCCGCTCCATCAAATGTAACATTATTGAAGAAACATAACTTAAGGTTTAACATGGAACTATTTCGGTTTTAAACCAGATAAAGTAAGCTATAGATGATGGCCGTCCGTTGTGCAGGTGATGCAGCAATGCCGTACAGGCAAAATGAGGCAACACATCAAACTTAAAGGACAATGCTCGTTTTTGACAACCTGGACCTTATTTACGACATATTATAAGACGTTTGACTCACCGAGATCACTTTGGTGTAGTTCGGAGGCATGTAGAAGAAATTTAAAATCCAGCGCGAGCCAGTATATCCATGTAATGGCTGTGGTCGGGGCACTCAATGCAGTTTCTAAAAATCTATTTTCTGCCGCGAAACGGTTGTTTTCATCAATCTGTCTTGATGAATCGCTAGTTGTGCTTACATAGAGCATAGGCCTGTTGTGGTTTTCACATGCCATGATCTTTCGAAACGTCTTTCGAAACGAAATAGCTTCCTCACTTGCTCCAGCACTAATGCGCACAGCGCGCAATCGTTGCTCCAGCACGCTGTGCGCATGCGTGCTGGAGCAAGGGAGGAAGCTATTTCGTGTCTAAAGACGTTTCTAAAGATCATATTACAGAGGCATGTGAAAAACCACAACAGGCCTATGCTCTCTGTTGGAAAGGGGTTTATTGATGATTGGCCTACACTGCATGTCAGTGTGGTTGTGCTGGTGACTGTTATCTGGTGTGCTGGTGACTGTCATCCATGGCAGAAGAGTTCACAGTGCAGTGGGACTCAGAGCTGTCATTATTGCTAATCTGGAACCTTGTGAGACCATCCTGGTCCCTGGAGAGAAACAGACTGTGAGCTTGTGGGGTCAGGATGGTCTCTTGAGGTTATAGGTCACAGCTTCCTTGTCTGTTTTGGTGTGTTTGTGTCTTTAAGTGATTCAGACGAAGGGAAGGAGGAATGTGAGTTAAGTTGGGCTACAAGGTGAAGAAGCCTCCCCCCTTGGCTCTCCTGACTTGGTCTGTCCTTTCCATAGGGCATGAACTAGACAGGGAAGCCTAGTGTGAAGTGTGTGTGTGTGTGTGTGTGTGTGTGTGTGTGTGTGTGTGTGTGGTTGGGGGTGATAGTGTAGGGTAGTGAAGTGAAAAGTTGTCACTAATATGACTTAATGATCATTTATTGTCTCCACAGTCTTTCTCTCTGTACCCAGACTTGGGTCTGATTCCCACAGGCGTCTTTTTAGAATGTTTCTGCTTGTCCTTGGGTTTACGTCTGACCTGGTCCAAAGTCCATTCATGTATATTCATGTTGAAAGACAGAGAGAGAGAGAGAGCGGGGGGGTGGGGAGAGAGGGTGATTTGGGGATGTTTGTGTGTGTAGAACCTGGGAAGTGTGTGTGAGAGAAAGATGTGTGTGTGTATGCAGGTGAATTGGTGTCAGGGGAAAGAGGAGAGTGTGTTTTGTACCAGTGTGTCTGTATGCAGGAACATTAGTTGTGAGAGGGAACTACCACAGTAGTTAGTTGGACTAATGAGCCACAATGACGAGGAGGCCTATAGAAGGGAAGTGGAAGATCTAACACTGTGGTGCCATGACAACAACCTCTCCATAAATGTCCCTAAGACAAAGGAAACCATTGTTGACTTCAGAGAGAACAGAGGGAATCACACTCCCATCTCCATCAATGGGACATCTGTTGATATTGTTGATGGCTTCAGATTCCTCAGCACACACATCTCAGACTCACATGGTCTCTCAACACCAAGTGCATCCTCTAGAAAGCACAGCAGAGATTGCACTTTCTGAGGCGTCTCTAAAGCTTCGGAATGAGCCAAGGTTATAATAATTTAACTATGATAGAGGGGTAGAGAGGATGAGAACTGGAGAGAGAGAGAGAGAGAGAGAATAGAGAGAGAGAGAGAATAGAGAGAGAGTTAGGGTAGAGAGGGTGGTGGAGAGAGAGAGGGTAGGGCAGAGAGGGGGTATGAAGAGTAGATGGATGGATGGATGGATGGATGGATGGATGGATGGATGGATGGATGGATGGATGGATGGATGGATGGATGGATGGATGGATAGATGGATATATAGGTAGATAGGTAGATGGATAGATGGGTAGATAGGTAGATGGATAGATAGGTAGATACGTAGATGGATAGATAGGTAGGTAGATAGGTAGATGGATAGATAGGTAGATAGGTAGATGGATAGATAGGTAGATATATGGATGGATAGATAGGTAGATAGATAGATAGGTAGATAGGTAGATGGATAGATAGGTAGATAGGTAGATAGGTAGATAGGTAGATGAATAGGTAGGTAGATAGATAGATAGATAGATAGATAGATAGATAGATAGATAGATAGATAGATAGATAGATAGATAGATAGATAGATAGGTAGATAGGTAGATGGATAGGTAGGTAGATGGATAGGTAGGTAGATAGATAGATAGATAGGTAGGTAGAGGGTCGGGCAGAGAGAGAACTTGAACTTGATATGAGGAGTAGATAGTGGAGAGTGAATTAGTAGGGGAGGAAAAAGCAACAGGAGAAGGAGAGGAAGACTGATTGAGGGAAGAGAGAGAAGGGGAGGAGAGAGGGGAGGTAGGGGTGAGAGAATAAGAGAGAGATGGGGAGGAGAGAGGGGAGGTAGGGGTGAGAGAAGAAGAGAGAGAAGGGGAGGAGAGAGGGGAGGTAGGGGTGAGAGAAGGGGAGGAGAGAGAGGAGGTAGGGGTGAGAGAAGAAGAGAGAAAAGGGGAGGAGAGAAGGGGAGGAGAGAGGGGAGGTAGGGGTGAGAGAAGGAGAGACAGGACAGGGGGAGGGAGGAGGATCAGGTGAAACTGGTGGGAGGGGAAAAGAGAGAGAGAAGGGGAGGAGAGAGGGGAGGTAGGGGTGAGAGAAGGAGAGAGAGAAGGGGAGGAGAGGGGAGGAAGGGGAGGAGAGAGGGGAGGTAGGGGTGAGAGAAGGGGAGGAGAGAAGGGGAGGAGAGAGGGGAGGTAGGGGTGAGAGAAGAAGAGAGAGAAGGAGAGGAGAGAGGGGAGGTAGGGGTGAGAGAATAAGAGAGAGATGGGGAGGAGAGAGGGGAGGTAGGGGTGAGAGAAGAAGAGAGAAAAGGGGAGGAGAGAAGGGGAGGAGAGAGGGGAGGTAGGGGTGAGAGAAGGAGAGAGAGAAGGGGAGGAGATAGGGGAGAGAGAAGGGGAGGAGAGAGGGGAGGTAGGGGTGAGGAGAGAGAGAAGGGGAGGAGAGAGGTGAGGTAGGGGTGAGAGAAGGGGAGGAGAGAGGGGAGGAAGGGGAGGAGAGAGGGGAGGTAGGGGTGAGAGAAGGGGAGGAGAGAAGGGGAGGAGAGAGGGGAGGTAGGGGTGAGAGAAGAAGAGAGAAAAGGGGAGGAGAGAAGGGGAGGAGAGAGGGGAGGTAGGGGTGAGAGAAGGAGAGAGAGAAGGGGAGGAGATAGGGGAGAGAGAAGGGGAGGAGAGAGGGGAGGTAGGGGTGAGGAGAGAGAGAAGGGGAGGAGAGAGGGGAGGTAGGGGTGAGAGAAGGGGAGGAGAGAGGTGAGGTAGGGGTGAGAGAAGGGGAGGAGAGAGGGGAGGAAGGGGAGGAGAGAGGGGAGGTAGGGGTGAGAGAAGGGGAGGAGAGAAGGGGAGGAGAGAGGGGAGGTAGGGGTGAGAGAAGGAGAGAGAGAAGGGGAGGAGAGAGGGGAGGTAGGGGTGAGAGAAGAAGAGAGAGAAGGGGAGGAGAGAGGGGAGGTAGGGGTGAGAGTAGGAGAGAGAGAAGGGGAGGAGAGAGGGGAGGTAGGGGTGAGAGAAGGGGAGGAGAGAGGGGTGATAGAAGAAGAGAGAGAAGGGGAGGAGAGAGGGGAGGTAGGGGTGAGAGAAGGGGAGGAGAGAGGGGAGGTAGGGGTGAGAGAAGGGGAGGAGAGAGGGGAGGTAGGGGTGAGAGAAGGAGAGACAGGACAGGGGGAGGAAGGAGAACGAGGAGGATCAGGTGAAACTGGTGGGAGGGGAAAAGAGAGAGAAGTAGATACATGTGAGGGAGAGAAGGAGGGAGGAGGGAATGTGACAGAAGAGAAAGAGAGAGAGAGGGATGGAGTGAGAGAGGAGAGAAAGGTGGGAAAGAGACACTGAGAACTGATAGAACTGGAGAGGAGGAAGAGATGGACAGAGTGGTAGAGAGAGAGAGGAGACGGGAGGGAGGAGGAGATGGACAGAGTGGTAGAGAGAGAGAGGAGGCGGGAGGGAGGAGGAGATGGACAGAGTGGTAGAGAGAGAGAGGAGACGGGAGGGAGGAGGAGATGGACAGAGTGGTAGAGAGAGAGAGGAGACAGGAGGGAGGAGGAGATGGACAGAGTGGTAGAGAGAGAGAGAGAGAGAGGAGGGAGGGAGGAGGAGATGGAAAGAGTGGTAGAGAGAGAGAGGAGACGGGAGGGAGGAGGAGATGGACAGAGTGGTAGAGAGAGAGAGAGAGGAGGGAGGGAGGAGGAGATGGACAGAGTGGTAGAGAGAGAGAGAGGAGACGGGAGGGAGGAGGAGATGGACAGAGTGGTAGAGAGAGAGAGGAGGGAGGGAGGAGGAGATGGACAGAGTGGTAGAGAGAGAGAGGAGACGGGAGGGAGGAGGAGATGGACAGAGTGGTAGAGAGAGAGAGGAGGGAGGGAGGAGGAGATGGACAGAGTGGTAGAGAGAGAGAGGAGACAGGAGGGAGGAGGAGATGGACAGAGTGGTAGAGAGAGAGAGGAGACAGGAGGGAGGAGGAGATGGACAGAGTGGTAGAGAGAGAGAGGAGACAGGAGGGAGGAGGAGATGGACAGAGTGGTAGAGAGAGAGAGGAGACAGGAGGGAGGAGGAGATGGACAGAGTGGTAGAGAGAGAGAGAGAGAGGAGACAGGAGGGAGTAAGAGATGGACAGAGTGGTAGAGAGAGAGAGGAGAGGACGGGAGGGAGGAGGAGATGGACAGAGTGGTAGAGAGAGGAGGGAGGAGGGAGGAGGAGATGGACAGAGTGGTAGAGAGAGAGAGGAGACAGGAGGGAGTAGGAGATGGACAGAGTGGTAGAGAGAGAGAGGAGACAGGAGGGAGGAGGAGATGGACAGAGTGGTAGAGAGAGAGGAGACAGGAGGGAGGAGGATATGGACAGAGTGGTAGAGAGAGAGAGAGAGAGGAGACAGGAGGGAGTAGGAGATGGACAGAGTGGTAGAGAGAGAGAGAGGAGAGGACGGGAGGGAGGAGGAGATGGACAGAGTGGTAGAGAGAGAGAGGAGACGGGAGGGAGGGAGGAGGAGATGGACAGAGTGGTAGAGAGAGAGAGGAGACGGGAGGGAGGAGGAGATGGACAGAGTGGTAGAGAGAGAGAGAGAGAGAGAGGAGACGGGAGGGAGGAGGAGATGGACAGAGTGGTAGAGAGAGAGAGGAGACAGGAGGGAGGAGGAGATGGACAGAGTGGTAGAGAGAGAGAGAGGAGACGGGAGGGAGGAGGAGATGGACAGAGTGGTAGAGAGAGAGAGGAGGGAGGAGGGAGGAGGAGATGGACAGAGTGGTAGAGAGAGAGAGGAGATGGGAGGGAGGAGGAGATGGACAGAGTGGTAGAGAGAGAGAGGAGACGGGAGGGAGGAGGAGATGGACAGAGTGGTAGAGAGAGAGAGAGAGGAGACAGGAGGGAGGAGGAGATGGACAGAGTGGTAGAGAGAGAGAGGAGACAGGAGGGAGGAGGAGATGGACAGAGTGGTAGAGAGAGAGAGAGGAGACGGGAGGGAGGAGGAGATGGA
The DNA here is from genome assembly GCF_949987555.1 of Borostomias antarcticus. Classification (NCBI taxonomy): domain Eukaryota; kingdom Metazoa; phylum Chordata; class Actinopteri; order Stomiiformes; family Stomiidae; genus Borostomias; species Borostomias antarcticus. Next base: position 328,680 of record NW_028176062.1, read on the forward strand.
CAGAGTGGTAGAGAGAGAGAGGAGACGGGAGGGAGGAGGAGATGGACAGAGTGGTAGAGAGAGAGAGAGGAGACGGGAGGGAGGAGGAGATGGACAGAGTGGTAGAGAGAGAGAGGAGACGGGAGGGAGGAGGAGATGGACAGAGTGGTAGAGAGAGAGAGGAGACGGGAGGGAGGAGGAGATGGACAGAGTGGTAGAGAGAGAGAGGAGACGGGAGGGAGGAGGAGATGGACAGAGTGGTAGAGAGAGAGGAGGGAGGAGGGAGGAGGAGATGGACAGAGTGGTAGAGAGAGAGGAGGGGGGGAGGAGGAGATGGACAGAGTGGTAGAGAGAGAGGAGGGAGGGAGGAGGAGATGGACAGAGTGGTAGAGAGAGAGAGGAGGGAGGGAGGAGGAGATGGACAGAGTGGTAGAGAGAGAGAGAGGAGACGGGAGGGAGGAGGAGATGGACAGAGTGGTAGAGAGAGAGAGGAGAGAGGAGGGAGGAGGAGATGGACAGAGTGGTAGAGAGAGAGGAGACGGGAGGGAGGAGGAGATGGACAGAGTGGTAGAGAGAGAGAGAGGAGACGGGAGGGAGGAGGAGATGGACAGAGTGGTAGAGAGAGAGAGGAGACGGGAGGGAGGAGGAGATGGACAGAGTGGTAGAGAGAGAGGAGGGAGGAGGGAGGAGGAGATGGACAGAGTGGTAGAGAGAGAGAGGAGACGGGAGGGAGGAGGAGATGGACAGAGTGGTAGAGAGAGAGAGGAGACGGGAGGGAGGAGGAGATGGACAGAGTGGTAGAGAGAGAGAGGAGACGGGAGGGAGGAGGAGATGGACAGAGTGGTAGAGAGAGAGAGGAGACGGGAGGGAGGAGGAGATGGACAGAGTGGTAGAGAGAGAGGAGGGAGGAGGGAGGAGGAGATGGACAGAGTGGTAGAGAGAGAGAGAGGAGGGAGGGAGGAGGAGATGGACAGAGTGGTAGAGAGAGAGAGAGAGGAGACGGGAGGGAGGAGGAGATGGACAGAGTGGTAGAGAGAGAGAGGAGGGAGGTAGGAGGAGATGGACAGAGTGGTAGAGAGAGAGAGGAGACGGGAGGGAGGAGGAGATGGACAGAGTGGTAGAGAGAGAGAGAGAGGAGACGGGAGGGAGGAGGAGATGGACAGAGTGGTAGAGAGAGAGAGGAGGGAGGGAGGAGGAGATGGACAGAGTGGTAGAGAGAGGAGGGAGGAGGGAGGAGGAGATGGACAGAGTGGTAGAGAGAGAGAGGAGACGGGAGGGAGGAGGAGATGGACAGAGTGGTAGAGAGAGAGAGGAGACAGGAGGGAGGAGGAGATGGACAGAGTGGTAGAGAGAGAGAGAGAGGAGACGGGAGGGAGGAGGAGATGGACAGAGTGGTAGAGAGAGAGAGGAGACGGGAGGGAGGAGGAGATGGACAGAGTGGTAGAGAGAGAGAGAGGACAGGAGGGAGGAGGAGATGGACAGAGTGGTAGAGAGAGAGAGAGGAGGGAGGGAGGAGGAGATGGACAGAGTGGTAGAGAGAGAGAGAGAGGAGACGGGAGGGAGGAGGAGATGGACAGAGTGGTAGAGAGAGAGAGGAGGGAGGAGGGAGGAGGAGATGGACAGAGTGGTAGAGAGAGAGAGGAGACGGGAGGGAGGAGGAGATGGACAGAGTGGTAGAGAGAGAGAGGAGGGAGGAGGGAGGAGGAGATGGACAGAGTGGTAGAGAGGGAGAGGAGACAGGAGGGAGGAGGAGATGGAAAGAGTGGTAGAGAGAGAGAGGAGAGGACGGGAGGGAGGAGGAGATGGACAGAGTGGTAGAGAGAGAGAGGAGACGGGAGGGAGGAGGAGATGGACAGAGTGGTAGAGAGAGAGAGGAGGGAGGAGGGAGGAGGAGATGGACAGAGTGGTAGAGAGAGAGAGGAGAGGACGGGAGGGAGGAGGAGATGGACAGAGTGGTAGAGAGAGAGAGGAGACGGGAGGGAGGAGGAGATGGACAGAGTGGTAGAGAGAGAGAGGAGACAGGAGGGAGGAGGAGATGGACAGAGTGGTAGAGAGAGAGAGGAGACGGGAGGGAGGAGGAGATGGACAGAGTGGTAGAGAGAGAGAGGAGACGGGAGGGAGGAGGAGATGGACAGAGTGGTAGAGAGAGAGAGGAGACGGGAGGGAGGAGGAGATGGACAGAGTGGTAGAGAGAGAGAGGAGACGGGAGGGAGGAGGAGATGGACAGAGTGGTAGAGAGAGAGGAGACGGGAGGGAGGAGGAGATGGACAGAGTGGTAGAGAGAGAGAGGAGACGGGAGGGAGGAGGAGATGGACAGAGTGGTAGAGAGAGAGAGAGGAGGGAGGGAGGAGGAGATGGAAAGAGTGGTAGAGAGAGAGAGGAGACGGGAGGGAGGAGGAGATGGACAGAGTGGTAGAGAGAGAGAGAGGAGACGGGAGGGAGGAGGAGATGGACAGAGTGGTAGAGAGAGAGAGGAGGGAGGGAGGAGGAGATGGACAGAGTGGTAGAGAGAGAGAGGAGACGGGAGGGAGGAGGAGATGGACAGAGTGGTAGAGAGAGAGAGGAGGGAGGGAGGAGGAGATGGACAGAGTGGTAGAGAGAGAGAGGAGACAGGAGGGAGGAGGAGATGGACAGAGTGGTAGAGAGAGAGAGGAGACAGGAGGGAGGAGGAGATGGACAGAGTGGTAGAGAGAGAGGAGACAGGAGGGAGGAGGAGATGGACAGAGTGGTAGAGAGAGAGGAGACAGGAGGGAGGAGGAGATGGACAGAGTGGTAGAGAGAGAGAGGAGACAGGAGGGAGGAGGAGATGGACAGAGTGGTAGAGAGAGAGGAGACAGGAGGGAGGAGGAGATGGACAGAGTGGTAGAGAGAGAGAGAGAGAGGAGACGGGAGGGAGGAGGAGATGGACAGAGTGGTAGAGAGAGAGAGGAGACAGGAGGGAGTAGGAGATGGACAGAGTGGTAGAGAGAGAGAGGAGAGGACGGGAGGGAGGAGGAGATGGACAGAGTGGTAGAGAGAGAGAGAGGAGGGAGGAGGGAGGAGGAGATGGACAGAGTGGTAGAGAGAGAGAGGAGACAGGAGGGAGTAGGAGATGGACAGAGTGGTAGAGAGAGAGAGGAGAGGACGGGAGGGAGGAGGAGATGGACAGAGTGGTAGAGAGAGAGAGGAGACGGGAGGGAGGAGGAGATGGACAGAGTGGTAGAGAGAGAGAGAGAGAGAGAGGAGACGGGAGGGAGGAGGAGATGGACAGAGTGGTAGAGAGAGAGAGGAGATGGGATGGAGGAGGAGATGGACAGAGTGGTAGAGAGAGAGAGGAGACGGGAGGGAGGAGGAGATGGACAGAGTGGTAGAGAGAGAGAGGAGACGGGAGGGAGGAGGAGATGGACAGAGTGGTAGAGAGAGAGAGAGAGGAGACAGGAGGGAGGAGGAGATGGACAGAGTGGTAGAGAGAGAGAGGAGACAGGAGGGAGGAGGAGATGGACAGAGTGGTAGAGAGAGAGAGAGGAGACGGGAGGGAGGAGAAGATGGACAGAGTGGTAGAGAGAGAGAGGAGACAGGAGGGAGGAGGAGATGGACAGAGTGGTAGAGAGAGAGAGGAGACGGGAGGGAGGAGGAGATGGACAGAGTGGTAGAGAGAGAGAGAGGAGACGGGAGGGAGGAGGAGATGGACAGAGTGGTAGAGAGAGAGAGGAGACAGGAGGGAGTAGGAGATGGACAGAGTGGTAGAGAGAGAGAGGAGACAGGAGGGAGTAGGAGATGGACAGAGTGGTAGAGAGAGAGAGGAGACAGGAGGAGATGGACAGAGTGGTAGAGAGAGAGGAGACTGGAGGGAGGAGGAGATGGACAGAGTGGTAGAGAGAGAGAGGAGACAGGAGGGAGTAGGAGATGGACAGAGTGGTAGAGAGAGAGAGGAGACAGGAGGGAGGAGGAGATGGACAGAGTGGTAGAGAGAGAGAGGAGACAGGAGGGAGTAGGAGATGGACAGAGTGGTAGAGAGAGAGAGGAGACAGGAGGGAGGAGGAGATGGACAGAGTGGTAGAGAGAGAGAGGAGACGGGAGGGAGGAGGAGATGGACAGAGTGGTAGAGAGAGAGAGGAGACGGGAGGGAGGAGGAGATGGACAGAGTGGTAGAGAGAGAGAGGAGACGGGAGGGAGGAGGAGATGGACAGAGTGGTAGAGAGAGAGAGGAGACGGGAGGGAGGAGGAGATGGACAGAGTGGTAGAGAGAGAGAGGAGGGAGGGAGGAGGAGATGGACAGAGTGGTAGAGAGAGAGAGGAGACGGGAGGGAGGAGGAGATGGACAGAGTGGTAGAGAGAGAGAGAGGAGACGGGAGGGAGGAGGAGATGGACAGAGTGGTAGAGAGAGAGAGGAGACGGGAGGGAGGAGGAGATGGACAGAGTGGTAGAGAGAGAGAGAGGAGACGGGAGGGAGGAGGAGTGAATAAGTGAGTTCTAGAGAGGTGAAGGAATGAGAGAGAAGGGGAGGAGAGCAGGAGGAGAGGAGAGGGATGGTGGAGAGAAATAGAAAGTGCTGGAAGGAGACGAGGAGAGAGAGATACAGAGGGGAGGGAGGGAGGGGAGAGGGGGAGGATGCAGCGGACATTTTCACACCTGCTTTTCATTTAGTCAGTCTTCATCTTCCTGATTGAAACACCTGTACGTTTTGGTGACATCCTGAATTTGACAAGATCTCTTTGATCTTAGTATCTTTGTTAAACCATAATAGACATTAAAACGGACTTCTGGGCAACATGTGCAGCTTCCATAGCCTCGTCCTGTTTGAATGTGTGATGACTGTATCACTCAGTCTACCCCATCACTCTCATCACATATCTGAACAGTCAATGACACATTAAGCAGCAGGGTCAGTCCTACCTCTCAGGGTGGCCATCTTCAAAAAGACAGGTTGATCCTGGAGACGACAGGAGACTACTGCTGCAAAACAAGACAGGCTTGAGAGAGGGGTCAGGAAAAGGGAGGGAGAGAGGGGGAGGAAAGGAGTGAGGAAGGGAGAGGTGGAGGGATTGAGAGAGAAGGAGAGAGTTGGAATAGAGGGGAGGAGGAGGAGGGAGAGAAAGAGGGGGAGTAGAGGAGAGAGAGAAAGAGGGAGAAAGAGGGAGTAGAGGAGAAAGAGGGAGAGAGAGAGGGAGTAGAGGAGAGAGAGGGAGTAGAGGAGAGAGAGAAAGAGGGAGTAGAGGAGAGAGAGAGGGAGAGAGGGAGTAGAGGAGAGAGAGAGGGAGAGAGGGAGTAGAGGAGAGAGAGAGAGGGAGTAGAGGAGAGACAGAAAGAGGGAGTAGAGGAGAGGGAGGAGAGAGAGAGAGAGAGAGAGAAAGAGGGAGTAGAGGAGAGGGAGGAGAGGAGAGAGAGAGAGAGAGGGAGTAGAGGAGAGAGAGAAAGAGGGAGTAGAGGAGAGGGAGGAGAGAGAGAGACAAAGAGGGAGTAGAGGAGAGGGAGGAGAGGAGAGAGAGAGAGAGGGAGTAGAGGAGAGAGAGAAAGAGGGAGTAGAGGAGAGAGAGAAAGAGGGAGTAGAGGAGAGGGAGAGGGAGGAGAGAGAGAGAGAAAGAGGGAGTAGAGGAGAGGGAGGAGAAAGAGAGAGAAAGAGGGAGTAGAGGAGAGGGAGAAAGAGGGAGTAGAGGAGAGAGAGTGGGGGAGAGGGAGGAGAGGAGAGAGGAGAGGGAGAGGGAGGAGAGAGAGAGAAAGAGGGAGGAGAGGAGGGAGAGTAGAGGGAGGAGAGAGAGAAAGAGGGAGTAGAGGAGAGGGAGAGAGGGAGAGAGATAGTGGGAGGAGAGGAGAGAGAGAGTGGGGGAGAGGAGGGAGAGAAAGGGGAGGGAGGAGTAAAGGGAGGAGCAGCAGAGGGAGAGAGAAAAGGGGGAGAGAGGGAATGGAGAAGGAGTGAAACAGGAGACATGGAGGAGAAGGAGAGAGGTAGCACAACAGAGATGGAGAGAGAGAGACAGGAAGACAGGGAGCGACAGAGAGATAAAGGAGGAGAGGGACAGAGTTGGGTGTGGAGGGAGAGGAGGATGAGACAGAGGAAAAGGAGAGAAGGGAGAGAAAGGAAGAGGAGTTGAGGAGTAGAAGATGAGGGGAGGATCTCAGGGTAAAGAAAGAGGCGGAGGAGGGGGAACAGAGTGGGTGTGGAGGTAGAGAGGGATGAGAGAACGGAGGAAGAGATGGAGAGGGGAGGGATTGATAAAGGAGTGTGGAAGTGACAGACACAGGAGAGGGGAACGAGGGATGGATGGAGGGAGGAGTGAAGGAGAGAGAGAGGTAGATTAGGAGCAACTGAGAGGTTGAGAGGACTAGGAATGGAGGAGAGGGATGGAGATGGGGTGAACAGGAGGGAGGGAGTGAAGGAGGGAGAGAGAGGAGAGAAATGCAGAGGGAGGAGCAGGGGAGGGAGAGAGAAAAAGGGGAGAGAGGGATGGAGAGGGAAAGAGGGAGGAGACAGAGGTAGTCTGGGTGAGAGAGACATTGGAAGAGAGAGAGAGGGATGAGAGGGGTAGTGGAGGTAGAGGTGGAGAAAGCAGAGAGAGGGAGAAGGAAGGAGAGGGGAGGGAAGACATTGGATGGTTCCTACGTGATGCAGCGTCGACCCCAGGGTCTCTTCCCCTAGCCCTTCTCCCGAGGGAAGGAAAGACAACGAGACCACAACACCATAAAAACTCTACTAGGTCAAACACAAGCAGCACACGCCCAGAAGCAAACACAATCACCCCTCCCCCGCACCCTACACATGCACCAAGCCACAATATATAGGAGACAGGAAGACAGGTGATTGGACGAGACAGCTGGAACACAGGTGGACTTGATGGACAACAATTAGCAGAGAGATCAGCAGCCTGGACAGAGGACACAAGAACACCTGGGGAGAGGGGGACACAACACAAGACCACACACACACACACACACACACACACACACACACACACACACACACACACACACAGACGTAACTCTCCTCCCCATGAAGAGCAAACCCAGGGTTTGTGATACCACAGGAGCACTGAACTGGGTCAGAGAGAGAGAGAGAGAGAGAGAGAGAGAGAGAGAGATAGAGAGAAGGAGAGAGAGACAGAGAGAGAGAGAGAGAGAGACAGATAGAGAGAGAAATAAGGAGAGAGAGAGATAGAGAGAGAGAGAGAGAGGTGAGGAGAGAGAGATAAGGAGAGAGAGACAGTGAGAGAGAGAGAGAGAGAGATAAGGAGAGAGAGAGAGAGACAGAGAGAGATAGATAAGGAGACAGAGAGACAGAGAGAGAGAGATAAGGAGAGAGAGAGAGAGAGAGAGAGAGACAGAGTGTGTGTGTCTTTAGCTGTGTGTGTGTCCATGTTTAGCTGTGTGTGTGTGTGTGTGTCTGCCTTTGTATATGTGTGTGTTAAGCTGTGTGTGTGTCTGCGTTTGTGTGTGTGTGTGTTTAGGTGTGTGTGTGTGTCTGCGTTTGTATATGTGTGTGTGTTTAGGAGTGTGTGCATGTGTGAGGAGAGTATGTACTGTATGTGTGTTTACATGTGTGTGTGTGTGTGTGTGTGTGTGTGTGTGTGTGTGAGGAGAGAATATATTGTGTGTGTTTAGCTGTGTGTGTATCAGTTTGAGTCAATAGCTATGTGTGTGCGTCAGTGTGTGTGACAGAGAGAAAGAGTATGTATTTTGTGTGTGTGTGTGTGCGCGTGTGTGTGGGGGAGAGAGAGAGTGTGTTTGTGTGTGTGGGAGAGAGTGTGGGGAGAGAGAGTGTGTGTGTGTTCGTGTGTGGGATAGAGAGAGAGTGTGTGTGTGGGGGGGGGGGAGGTGAATAGTGTGTGTGTTTGTGTTGTGTTTGTGTGTGTAGGAGAGAGCGAGTGTGTGTGGGGGATAGAGAGAGAGAGTGTGTGGGGGATAGAGATAGAGAGTGTGTGTGGGGGGGGTGTGTTTGTTCTTGTGTGTGGGACAGAGAGTGTGTGTGTGGGGGGGGGTGCGTGTGTGTTTGTGTGTGTGGGAGAGAGAGAATGTGTGTTTGTGTGTGTGGGAGAGAGAGTGTGTGTTTGTTCGTGTGTGGGATAGAGAGAGAGTGTGTGTGTGTGAGGGAGGGGGGGTGAATAGTGTGTGTGTGTTGTGTTTGTGTGTGTGGGAGGGACAGTGTGTGTGTGGGAGAGAGAGAGTGTGTGTGGGGGATAGAGAGAGAGAGTGTGTGTGGGGGGGTGCATGTGTGTTTGTGTGTGTGGGAGAGAGAGAGTGTGTGTGGGGGATAGAGAGAGAGAGTGTGGGGAGAGAGAGTGTGTGTGGGAGAGAGAGAGTGTGTGTGGGGGATAGAGAGAGAAAGTGTGGGGAGGGAGAGTGTGTGTGGGAGAGAGAGTGTGTGTGTGTGTTCGTGTGTGGGATAGAGAGAGAGTTTGTGTTGTGTTTGTGTGTGTAGGAGAGAGCGAGTGTGTGTGGGGGATAGAGAGAGAGAGTGTGTGTGGGGGATAGAGAGAGAGAGTGTGTGTGGGGGATAGAGAGAGAGAGAGTGTGTGTGGGGGGGGGGGTGTGTTTGTTCTTGTGTGTGGGACAGAGAGTGTGTGTGTGGGGGGGTGCGTGTGTGTTTGTGTGTGTGGGAGAGAGAGAATGTGTGTTTGTGTGTGTGGGAGAGAGAGTGTGTGTTTGTTCGTGTGTGGGATAGAGAGAGAGTGTGTGTGTGTGGGGGAGGGGGGGTGAATAGTGTGTGTGTGTTGTGTTTGTGTGTGTGGGAGGGACAGTGTGTGTGTGGGAGAGAGAGAGTGTGTGTGGGGGATAGAGAGAGAGAGTGTGTGTGGGGGGGTGCGTGTGTATTTGTGTGTGTGGGAGAGAGAGAATGTGTGTTTGTGTGTGTGGGAGATAGAGAGTGTGTGTGGGGGATAGAGAGAGAGAGTGTGTGTGGGGGGGTGCGTGGTGTGTTTGTGTGTGTGGGAGAGAGAGAATGTGTGTTTGTGTGTGTGGGAGATAGAGAGTGTGTGTGGGGGGTAGAGAGAGAAAGTGTGGGGAGAGAGTGTGTGTGGGAGAGAGAGAGTGTGTGTGTGTGTTCGTGTGTGGGATAGAGAGAGAGTGTGTGTGTGTGTGTGTGTGGGAGACGGTGTGTGTGTGTGTGGGGGGGGGGTGTTTGTGTGTGTGTGGGAGAGGGAGTGTGTGTGTCGGGGGGAGGGGGGGTGAATAGTGTGTGTGTGTTGTGTGTGTGTGTGGGAGAGAGAGAGTGTGTGTGGGGGATAGAGAGAGAGAGTGTGTGTGTGTGTGTGGGGGGGGGAGAGGGAGTGTGTGTGTGTGGGGGGAGGGGGGGTGAATTGTGTTTGTGTGTTGTGTGTGTGTGTGGGGAGAGAGAGAGTGTGTGTGGGGGATAGAGAGAGAGAGAGTGTGTGTGTGTGTGTGGGGGGGGGGGAGAGGGAGTGTGTGTGTGTGGGGGAGGGGGGGGGTGAATTGTGTTTGTGTGTGTGGGGAGAGAGAGTGTGTGTTTGTTCGTGTGTGGGATAGAGAGAGAGTGTGTGTGTGTGGGAGACAGTGTGTGTGTGTGTGTGGGGGGGAGGGGGGGTGAATAGTGTGGGGGATAGAGAGAGAGAGAGTGAGAAGAGAGAGTGTGTGGGGGATAGAGAGAGAGAGTGTGTGGGAGATAGAGAGAGAGAGAGTGTGGGGGGGATAGAGAGAGTGTGTGTGTGGGGGATAGAGAGAGAGTGTGTGTGTGGGGGATAGAGAGAGAGAGTGTGTGTGGGGGATAGAGAGAGAGAGTGTGTGGGGGATAGAGAGAGTGTGTGTGTGGGGGATAGAGAGAGAGTGTGTGTGTGGGGGAGAGAGGGAGTGTGTGTGGGGGATAGAGAGAGAGTGTGTGTGGGGGATAGAGAGAGAGAGTGTGTGGGGGGATAGAGAGAGAGTGTGTGTGGGGGATAGAGAGAGAGACTGTGTGTGGGGGATAGAGAGAGAGTGTGTGTGGGGGATAGAGAGAGAGAGTGTGTGTGGGGGATAGAGAGAGAGTGTGTGTGTGGGGGATAGAGAGAGAGAGTGTGTGTGGGGGATAGAGAGAGAGAGTGTGTGGGGGATAGAGAGAGTGTGTGTGTGTGGGATAGAGAGAGAGTGTGTGTGGGGGATAGAGAGAGAGAGTGTGTGGGGGGATAGAGAGAGAGTGTGTGTGGGATAGAGAGAGAGTGTGTGTGGGGGATAGAGAGAGAGAGTGTGTGGGGGGATAGAGAGAGAGTGTGTGTGGGGGGATAGAGAGAGAGAGTGTGTGTGGGGGATAGAGAGAGAGTGTGTGTGTGGGGGATAGAGAGAGAGAGTGTGTGTGGGGGATAGAGAGAGAGAGTGTGTGGGGGATAGAGAGAGTGTGTGTGTGTGGGATAGAGAGAGAGTGTGTGTGGGGGATAGAGAGAGAGAGTGTGTGGGGGATAGAGAGAGAGTGTGTGTGGGGGATAGAGAGAGAGAGTGTGTGGGGGGGATAGAGAGAGAGTGTGTGTGTGGGGGGGAGAGTGTGTTTGTTCTTGTGTGTGGGACAGAGAGTGTGTGTGTGGGGGGGGGTGCGTGTGTGTTTGTGTGTGTGGGAGAGAGAGAATGTGTGTTTGTGTGTGTGGGAGAGAGAGTGTGTGTTTGTTCGTGTGTGGAATAGAGAGAGAGAGTGTGTGTGTGGGAGACAGTGTGTGTTTGTGTGGGAGGGGGGTGAATAGTGTGTGTGTGTG